>NC_057796.1:178129821-178130453 GCF_018294505.1 Triticum aestivum
AACCCCCCCAGCGCACGCGACCGCTGCCCCGGGCGCCGCCCCGACGGCCGCGCCCCATCACCCGTCCTCGACCTCCTCCCCGTTCTGGATCGGGACGCAACGGCGCCCCCGTTGCTTGCTAGACCCCGTCGCCCCTGGTGCCCGTCGCCACCACCGCTCCGCCATCGCCAAGACGCCTCCGATGCCACTGGACCCCGCCGTCGCCAGGCCTTCCCCGCCGGATCTCGCCTCCTCGTCTCCTCCTCAAGCCGCTCGCCGGAGCCGCCTCGCCTTCCTCTTCGTCGTCGACCGCGTCCCCGTCGACCACCCCGAGCCTCCCCGAGCATGCTGCCATTCCCCTACACCGGTTGTGAGCGCCTCCTCTTCTATCCCCATCACCGTCGCCCGTTCCGTTGCGCCGTCTGGATCGCCGAACGCCACCACGGCCACCGCACCGTACCGCCTCGCCCCCTCGCGCTCGCACACGGTCTGGCCTCGACCGTGTCCTCCACGCCCGTGCGCGTCCGGCGCCCGCGCTCATGGCTCCTTGCCCGCGCGACCCCGCTCCGCCTTGCCGCCCGCTCGCGGTGGCCTCGGGCCCTGCTTGCCCATGCTGCCGTGCCGGGGCTACGCCTTCCGCCGCCCCCTGCAGC
>NC_057796.1:178846336-178930086 GCF_018294505.1 Triticum aestivum
ACGCCGCCCGCACCCCGCTGCCGCCCGGCAGCGCCTCGCCTCGCCGGAGCCGCCGCCGTTCCCTATCCGATCCGGATCCGCCGGGTTTTTTCGGTTTAGGTAAAAACCGATCGGTTTTTTTAGAAACCCTAGATGCATTTTCTTATTTTATCGGTTCGGTTTTCTCGGTTTAGTTATTTAGCGGATGTTCGTCCGTTCGTTCGTTTTTACGAACGCTATTCGCCGATTAGGTTCAGACAGCGAACGTTCGTTCATTAGTCTTTTCTTTTTATTTTATTTTCGTCTAGGGACCTATCCATGATTACTTTTATCGTAGAATAGCACCTGATTTTAAAACCCTGGCCGTTTCTTAACCGTTTGTCCAAATCCAGTGAAACCAACGCCAAAATCTTCATCTCGAATCCCTCTTTTTGTTTAAACAACTTGAACAAGGTTTTGACAATTTAAAATTTGGTTTCAAGCAGATTTGAATTCGAATTTCTTTTGACCGTAGTTTCAGTTCCGTAGCTCTTATTTGGTTGATTCTTTTTGCAGATCGAATCTCTTCAGTTGAGTTTTCAGATTTGATCTTCTTATTTGAGTTTTACCCATGCATCTTTGCTTGAGTGCTTATGTATGCTATTGTTTGTTTGCGATAGAATTCCCGGAGTGCGAAGCATGCTACTACGAGTCACTAAGTTTTGCGGATCGTCAGCAAGGCAAGTAACACAATGATCATACTCTTTTCATACCCAGTGTTTATGCATTAGTTTCAATCCTCAAACACTGCATGATTAGGATGTGATTAACATGTGGGTATTGGGAAGTAGATGATGAGGTAGAACCTATTGCCCTGTTTATTATCAAACCCTGGGAGTTACTTCTACGTTATGCTTATATTGCTATGCTATGCTCGTAGACATGGTTTGGGTGAGTGAATCCACGACAGATGTGAGATTGTTAATTAATGGTTAACTTAAGGTGGCAACTTTAATACACATCTGGGTGGATTGTTGGTTTTGGGCACCTGGAGAATCCAGTGTTGTCCTAGGATATCCCGGAGTACCCGTGTGATCATCCTATGGTCCGCCACCCAGGCTCAAAGGGATCGTAAGATTATTCATGCTACAAGCTATTATGGGCTCTAGCATAGTTGAGTAGCTTGCATGACCTCTTCCAGTGGTAGGCTAGCAGATGTAGGGGATGTAGGTTGGTACTGTCTACCCAGGGTTAGAGTTAATGTTTCTGAAAGACTGTTCTCGGTCATCCGTTTCTCAAACACCATGTAGTGCGAGAAATCCAACGGAGGAGATCGAGTCTTGTGGGGAAAAGTGCGCAAACCTCTGCAAAGTGTACAATCTAATCATGGTTAGCCGTGTCCCCGGTTATGGACATCTTGAGTATCTGGTTCGTGGATTATCATATGGATCTCATCACTCTAAATTAAATTGTTGGGTTGATAACTACTGTTTAATTGGGATTGAGTTGGAGGAACCTTCTAAATGTTGTTCAACTACCATGATAGTTAAATAAAATATATTCCTTTGATGTAGGGAAAAATTGGCTTTTCGCAAAAACATATTAACCATAGAGCCTCCACCAGCCATATGCATGTAGTGATAGCATTTATTATGTTCATTGCTCTATTGTGTTACTATGCCAGCATATTCCATGTGCTGACCCGTTTTCGGGCTGCAATGTATCATGTTGCTCAGACGAAGAGCAAGGTGCGCTAGGTTGTTGTCGTGCACTCAGCTATGCCGTTGGAGTTGATGGACTCACTTTATCTTCCAATCCTTCCGTTGTTATCTTATTTAGATGGCCTTAAGCCATATTTATTGTAATAAGTTCTCTTTTTGAGACATTCGATGTAATAAGTGTGTGATTGCACTTTGTTATAAATCCTTCGAGTACTCTGTGTGTCAGCATTACCGATCCAGGGATGACACTTATGCATAGAGACTTGACCGTCTGAGGTCGGGTCGCTACAAGATGGTATCAGAGCACACGCTAAATGTAGGACACGACCACTAAGATGAGCCATAGGTCACTCTTCCCTACTCATTTCTTACTCCTCTCCATTTTCTACTCTATAGGATTGCGGACTCAAGGAACAAGTTTGCACAACCGGATGAAGACACACCCTTTGGAGGACACTTGAAGGAAGTCACTAGGTACCTGAACATCGGAATACCAAGCTTCACCGGGACCTACACCGCCACTTTACCCGAAGAGGAGCGCTGGATGATTCGAGTTCAAGTTCCAGGAAGGACATTCATGCCAGTCATTGAGCCCATAGAGTTTTCCTTTGATGCACAAACCTGGAGTCTAGGCAAGAGCATGGCAGCCCACATTGCTATGGGACGTATCGGAGAAGTCTACAAACAGGAGCTGAAGGACACTATCTACCAGATATGTGGGCGTCGAGACGAGTCATGGGAGATGATTAGCACCAGGAGGTACAGGTCCATTGCAGCTTTCATCCAGGAGTTAAACCAGCACATTCGACGCCAGGAGAACCAGATGTGCGCTAGCATGATAGATCTGAAGAAGCTGATGACCAGGAACATGGAGCTAGAAGAGGAACTCAAGTCTACACGCGACGGATACGAGGAGGAAATCGCGATACTAGTGGAGAAGAATGATGACCTAACCAGGAAGCTAGGAGTATTCATGGGAGACCCCACGCCAGGAGGAGATGACGACCAATCCAAGGACATTCGTTCTAAAGACTACATCATCATCGATGACACCGACTCCGACCCCGACAATAGTGATGATGATTATGAAGACGAAGCTGGAGCAGATATCATGGAGTCTTCCACCGATCAAAATTTCTAGTAGACCACCATATGATCAAGTAGTATTTCCCCATGTAAATAGTATAGTCCGAGCACTGTAACGATAGTTAGATCGATTGTATGCCCTTTCTTGATTGATTGAGTGATATGATATGAATTGATTTGTTTGTCTCATGAGCATATGGGTAGTGATTTTCCCCTTAGACCTCACTCTATTCTAATCTCTTCCCTCTAAACCCATCAGATGCCTCCGAGACGTGACACCGGATTTGCCTTCCCACCGGAGCTCACTCAGTTGATCCAGCAGCAGAATGTCTTGATGCAGTTGTTAGTCCAGAACCAACGCAACAACAACAACAAAAACCCACCGCCACCACCTCTAGTGGACAACTTAGCCCGTTTTCTAAGGTTGCAGCCACCGCTGTTTTCCAGTAGCACCGAGCCGATAGTTGCTGATAATTGGCTACGCAGGATTGGAAGGGAGTTGACCACCGTAGGTTGCACAGATGCTGAGAAGGTGCGCTTTGCCACACATCAATTGGATGGACCCGCAGCCTCATGGTGGGAGAATTACACAGGCACTTTCCCCATAGCCAATGTCACTTGGGACCAGTTTCAGCAAGCATTCCGCACAACACATGTCTCAATTGGAGCTATGAGCATGAAGAAGCGTGAGTTTCGCAACTTATGCCAGGGGAACCGTACTGTAGCTCAGTACGTGGATGAGTTTAGCAAGTTATCTCGCTATGCCCCTGATGATGTGGCCACGGATGCCCGCGAATGATCTGGAATAGATCAAAAAGCAGATTAAGGAGTTATTGTCCGACGAAGTTCATCACCGTGGGGAGCCCCAGTGCTCTTGGTTGAGAAGAAGGATGGATCTTTGAGGATGGTTGTTGATTATCGTGCATTGAATGAAGTGACGGTCAAGAACAAGTACCCACTGCCGATGATCAATGATTTGTTTGACCAGCTGCAAGGAGCTAAAGTGTTTTTGAAGATCGATCCGCGATCAGGATATCACTAGCTGAAGATCCGAGAACAGGATATACCTAAGACAACCTTCACCACAAGGTACGGGCTATATGAGTACACGGTTATGTCATTTGGATTGACTAACGCCCCTGCCTATTTCATAAGTATGATGAATAAGGTGTTCATGGAGTTCTTGGATAAGTTTGTTGTGGTGTTCATTGACGATATTTTGGTATACTCGAAGAATGAAGAGGAGCACAAGGAACACTTGCGTTTAGTTCTCGAGAAGCTCAGGGAACATCAGTTGTATGCCAAGTTCAACAAGTGTGAGTTTTGGTTGAAGGAAGTTGGATTCCTTGGACATGTTATATCAGGAGAAGGTATAGCAGTAGACCCCACCAAGGTTAAGTCAGTCACTGAGTGGTTGGCACCCACCTCAGTTGGAGAGATAGGCAGTTTTCTTGGACTCACGGGATATTATCAGAGATTTATCGAGAATTTCTGTAAGATTGCGAAGCCCATGACGGAGCTGTTGAAGAAGGACACTAAGTTCAAATGGACGGAAGAATGTGAGGCTAGTTTTCAGGAGTTGAAGAAACATTTGACTACAGCCCTAGTGCTGATTCTGCCAGATATACGCAAGGATTTCCAAGTGTATTGCGACGCTTCTCGCTTAGGACTTGGAGGTGTACTTATGCAAGACGGAAGAGTTGTTTCATATGCCTCACGTCAACTTTGACCGCATGAGTTGAATTATGCCACGCATGATTTGGAGTTAGCAGCCATAGTGCATGCACTCAAGACCTGGAGTCATTTTCTTATTGGAAACCGTTGTGATGTGTACACGGATCACAAGAGTTTGAAGTACATTTTCACACAGAAGGAGCTGAACCTCAGGCAGAGGAGATGGTTGGAGCTTATAAAGGATTATGATATGAAGCTGCATTATCACCCAGGAAAGGCCAATGTCGTAGCAGATGCTTTGAGCCGGAGGAGTTATGTTAATACCCTCGTAAGCGGAGGATTGCCAAAGGAGTTAGCAGAGGATCTCAGGGAACTTCGTTTGGAGATTGTTCCTAGGGGTTTTGTTGCAGCGATGGAGGTTCAATCTACATTATTGGGAAAGATTCGAGAAGCTCAGAAGGATGACAAAGAGATTGCTGAGATAAAAGATAAAATGAGTAAAGGAAAGGCCAAGGGTTTTCGTGAGGACCGTGTTTATGTGCCCAATAATGCAGAGATCAGGAAGTTGATACTACAGGAAGCACATGACTCGCCATACTCGATACACCCCGGAAACACCAAGATGTATTTGGATTTGAAGGAGCGTTTCTGGTGGACTGGTATGAAGAAGGATATTGCCGAGTATGTAGCAGTATGTGATGTATGTCAGAGAGTGAAGGCAGAACATCAGAAGCCAGCCGGATTACTACAGCCTATGACGATACCCGAATGGAAGTGGGACAAGCTTGGCATGGATTTTATCATCGGATTACCCAGGACCCGATCGGGATATGATTCTATATGGGTAGTAGTTGATCGCTTGACCAAAGTGGCTCACTTTATCCCAGTGAAAACCACCTACACAAGTGCGAAGTTGGCCAAAATATATATGGCCAGGATCGTATGTCTGCATGGAGTTACGAGGACCATCGTATCAGATAGAGGAACACGGTTCACTTCAAAGTTTTGGCATCAGCTGCACCAGACTTTGGGTACAAGGCTTGAGTTCAGCACAGCCTTTCATCCGCGGACAAATGGACAGACCGAGAGAGTTAATCAGATTATGGAGGACATGTTGAGAGCTGGTGCGCTAGATAATGGATCTAGTTGGGATGACAATTTGCCTGACGCGGAGTTCTCATACAACAATAGCTACCAGGCCAGTTTGAAGATGGCACCGTTTGAAGCCCTGTGTGGAAGAAGATGCCGAACACCGTTGATGTGGGATGAAGTTGGAGACCGTCAATTGTTTGGACCAGATTTGATCAAGGAGTCCGAAGAGAAGGTTAAGATGATTCGCGACAGACTGAAGGTAGCTCAGTCCAGGCAGAAGAGTTATGCAGACTCAAAATGCAAGGAGGTAGTCTATGAAATCGGAGATAGGGCATATCTTCGTGTATCGCCGCTCTGAGGAGTTAAACGATTTGGAGTCAAGGGAAAGCTAGCCCCGAGATTTGTAGGACCATACCGAGTTTTGGAATGTATGGGAGAAGTGGCGTACAAGTTGGAGTTACCCGAAGGATTGTCAAGACTTCATGATGTGTTTCACGTTTCCCAGTTGAAGAAGTGCCGTGCAGAGATGGCCGATATACCTCTGAGAGATACAGTGCCCCTGGAAGCGATTCAGTTGGACATTGACCTGACCTATGAGGAGAAAACAGTCAAGATTCTCGAGTTTGCCAGCCGAGTCACGCGCAGCAAGGTTATCAAGTTTTGCAAAGTTCAGTGGAGCCACCATACCGAGGATGAAGCTACCTGGGAACGAGAGGAAGACCTACGCAAAGATCACCCACACCTATTTTCTAGCCAACCCGAATCTCGAGGGCGAGATTCATCTTAAGGGGGTAGGTTTGTAACATACCAAATATCCATTTTGGAATGTTATACATAGGTCATTCATGCATATCATATTTTATTGCATTTTGTTTTGCGATCCCCGAAATTCTAAGCAACTCAAGGACCCACGGAGAGAGTTGGGGATTTCACCGTTTTCATATTTGAATTTTCTCAAATATCGAAACAAGGATCATTTTGGTTTTAATTATTTTTCTCTCCGAAAATATTTCAAATTAAACTATATGAGAGGAGATAATATGACTTCTCCAAAATAAATGAAATATTGGAGGAAAAATATTAAAATCAAATAAATAATTTTATTTGGATCTTATTGCTATTTTATTTGAATTAGAAAATATGCATTTTTCAAAATTGCATTATTAGGCCAAGAAAATGTTCACGTTGTTCTAAATATTTTATTTAGACGGTGAAAATTTGTTTTGGAATTTTTAGATTTTTTATTTTTATTTACTTAGGATTTATTTTGGCAGAATCTATTTTTAAAAAAACTCTTCGCGGACCGAACTGGGCCGAAGCCCCGCCGGCCCGGCACCGCCGCCACCTTCCCCACGCCCGCACTCCGTGCCCGAGCCGGACTCCGCCGGAGTCCGGGACACTGCCGCTGCCTTGGTTGCCCCCTGCCCAAGCCGAGCCCCCTCCCCCTTTATATGTTGCCGCCGCCTCGACCCCCGCCTCGCCCCGCCTCCCGCAGCAGCAGCACGCAACCGCGCCCGCCGCCGCACGCCGCCCGTGCCCCATGCCGCACCCCGCCGCCGCCTCGCAGCGCCTCGCCACGCCGGAGCCGCTGCCTCGCCGCCAGAGCCGCCGCCGTTCTCGATCCGATCCGGATCCGCTGGTTTTTTTCGGTTTAGGTAAAAACCGATCGGTTTTTTAAGAAACCCTAGATGCATTTTTTATTTTATCGGTTCGGTTTTCTCGGTTTAGTTATTTAGCGGACGTTCTGTAACGCCCACGATGCGGCTATATCTCCCACGTGTCGAGGCACGACTTAGAGGCATAACTGCATTGTGGTTTTGTCGCAAGAAGGGTCATCTTCACACAATCCCATGTAATGAACAAGAATGGGATAAAGAGTTGGCTTACAATCGCCACTTCACACAATACATAAATTAAATCATACATCAATCAGAGTACACACATAGGTCCGACTACGGAACTAAAAGAAAAGAAGACAACCCCAAATGCTAGATCCCCGATCGTCCCAACTGGGCTCCACTACTGATCATTAGGAAACAAAACATAGTAACGACCAAGGTCCTCGTCGAACTCCCACTTGAGCTCAGTTGCATCACCTGCACTCGTATCGTCGGCACTTGCAACTGTTTGGAAGTATCTGTGAGTCACGAGGACTCAGCAATCTCACACCCGCGAGATCAAGACTATTTAAGCTTATGGGTAGGAGAAGGTAGTGAGGTGGAGCTGAAGCAAGCACTAAGCATATATGGTGGCTAACATACGCAAATAAGAGCGAGAAGAGGAGCAACAGAACGGTCGTCAACTAGTAATGATCAACAAGTGATCCTGAACTCATACTTACGTCAAACCATAACTCAAAAACCGTGTTCTCTTCCCGGACTCCGGCCGAAAAGAGACCATCACGGCTACACACGCGGTTGATGCGTTTTAATTAAGTCGAGTGACAAGTTCTCTACAACCGGACATTAACAAATTCCCATCTGCCACATAACCGCGGGCACGGCTCTCGAAAGTTAATACCCTGCAGGGGTGTCCCAACTTAGCCCATTATAAGCTCTCACGGTCAACGAAGGATATTCCTTCTCCTGGGAAGACCCGATCAGTCTCGGAATCCCGGTTTACAAGACATTTCGACAATGGTAAAACAAGACCAGCAAAGCCGCCCGATGTGCCGACAAATCCCGATAGGAGCTGCACATATCTCGTTCTCAGGGCACACCGGATGAGCAAGACGTCGGGTTGGCATAGACCATGGTTGCCCAGGGGCGCCGGACACCGCTCGGTTTGGACCAGCACTCGAAGGAGCACTGGCCCGGGGGGGTAAATAAAGATGACCCTTGAGTCTGCAGAACCCAAGGGAAAAAGGCTTAGGTAGGCAAATGGTAAAACCAAGGTTCGGCCTTGCTGGAGGAGTTTTATTCAAAGCGAACTGTCAAGGGGGTCCCATAAATCACCCAACCGCGTAAGGAACGCAAAATCAAGGAACATAACACCGGTATGACGGAAACTAGGGCGGCAAGAGTGGAACAAAACACCAGGCATAAGGCCGAGCCTTCCACCCTTTACCAAGTATATAGATGCATTAATTAAATAAGAGATATTGTGATATCCCAACATATCCATGTTCCAACATGGAACTAGCTTCAACTTCACCTGCAACTAGCAACGCTATAAGAGGGGTTGAGCAAAAGCGGTAACATAGCCAAACAACGGTTTGCTAGGAAGGATGGTTAGAGGCTTGACATGGCAATATGGGAGGCATGATATAGCAAGTGGTAGGCAGCGCGGCATAGCAATAGAGCGAAACAACTAGCAAGCAAAGATAGAAGTGATTTCGAGGGTATGGTCATGTTGCCTGAGATCCCGCAAGGAAGAAGAACGAGTCCAAGAAGAAGACGAACGGGCGTAGTCGAAGGAATCCTCACAACTCCGGAACGAAACCGAAGGTAACAAGAGAAGCAACCCGGAAAGAAACAAACAACATAGTAAACAACCACCACATACACATGGCATGATGCACAAACAAGTATGATGCATGTCCGATTTAATGAGGCATGGCATGGCAATATGCAACAAACAATACTACATATTAAGTGGAGCTCAATATGCAACGAGTTGCATATTGACGAAACACCACATACGATTATTTAGTTCTCTCTCGTTTATGTACCCAACAATATTAAATGTTATTAAACATGGCAAGGGGTGAAGCATAAGTAAACTAACTATTTAGGCAAGTTAAATGAGGCCGGAAACTACAAACAACAATTCCGGAAAATCCTCATGTGCATATTTTAGATTTGGTACTGTTCTGCCATAAACACAATGTTAATCTTGTTAAACAGCAAAATAAAGTCCACCATGTTAAACTAGGCATTTTTCTACCCCATTTACATATAAAGTTTATTAAATTCCGAGTTACGGTTAATTAGTTATGAAATAAATCATTTTAACATGCTATTTATGCAAATTAATTCAAACAGCACATTTAGACATTTTAAACATGGATGCAAGCAGCATATTATGAAACTAGATAAAGTTCTAAGCATTTTACATATATAATTCATTTTAAACCGATGCACGGTTAATTAGTTATTAGATGCATGAACATATAGGGTTTTTTTTGTAAAAACTGCAGCTCTTGGGTAATAGCTAAATCGCAGAGACTGAAAAAACAGGAACTGGAACGCAACAGGGGGCGGCTGGGCGCTCACCAAGGGCTCGGCTCAGTCGGAAGCAGAGGAGGCCGGATTTGGGCGGCGGGGCTGGGCCTTGGCGCTGGGCCTCGCAGGCAGATCAAAGCGAGAGGCAGGGCGTGGTCAACGCAGGGGGGCGGTGGTCTGTCGCTCGAAGCAGAGGAAGCAGGGGTGCGACAGCTTCAGGCGGTGCAGGCGCGGTAACAGGGCGATGCAGGCGGAGCGGCGGCGTCAAGCTTCCTGGATCCGCGCGACAAGGAGGAAGACTGGGCGCGGGCGAGCTCGTGCCCGAGCGCCTGCAGATGGCGCGGCGGCGGAGCTTGCTGCAGGGTGGGCCATGGTGACGAGCAGCGATGGGGTTCGTGCAGGGAGGGTCGAGGAGGAGGCCTCGGGCGCTCGCTGCTGGAGAAGCTCCTGCTCCTGTTCGAGCAAACAAAGAGGGGGAGATGTGAGGTGAGGGAGAAAGACAGGGAAGGAGAGGAGCGGGACGAGGCCAGTCCTTGCCGTGGTCGACGGAGGGCGAGGTCGCCAGCAGCAGGTCGAGCTCCTTCTTGAGGAAGGAGGCGCGCGATTGGAGGAGTCCAGCCAGACCTGGAGGAAGCCGTCGGCGAGCTTGGCTCCTGTGGACCTGGCGGTTCAGGGACTTGGCGAGGCGGAGGGAGGCAGACACGGCATGGAGGAGCTCCTCTCCCGTTGGGCTCGTGCACGCGGGACGAAGCAGAGGAGGCGGCGCCATGGAGCTTGGCGAGCTCCTGCTCGTTCCTGTGAAGGAGAGAGATGGCCACCGTGAGAGAGAGAGGGGGGAAATCACAGGAGGGGGAGGAGAGGTCGCGGGGTCGCCTGGTGGTGGCGCAAAACCAGGAAGGTGGTCGGAGGCGGGAGAGGATCTGGATCGGGTGCGTTCTCGGGTTGGTCCGATGCTGAAAACGAGGGAAGGAGAGTGGGTGGCTGCGGGCTTGGATCCCGAGGAAGAGGAGTGGCGGCGGCGAGGAGGATTGATGGATTGGACAGAATAGGTTAGGGTTTGAGTGTTTAAATAGGAAGGGTGGCTAGACTAGGGGCTAAAAGGACCCTCCGATTTTAATCGGACGGTCTCGGATAAATAGGTTAGGGGACCCAATTAAGAAAACGGAGATGTTTTATAGATGTTTGGGGATGATTCGAATCCAACGGTGACGACTGCCCAGCTTGGGTTCGGGTAAGTTTCGGACATGGTTGCGAAGGGGTTCAATGCACTGTGCAAAGAGGGATTAGGTGGTTTGACAAGAGGGAAATCGAAAACCCGGCTGGTCTGGAACGGTCAACAAAGACAAGGGGGGAACGCAACAACTACGAATGAATGCAAGTTTTAAAAACAAAGACAATAACGAATGCCGATGCAATGCGGATGATGCCATGATGAAATGCAACAAACAAAACTAAAACACGCGGCGACAACAAGGTAGCTAGAAGACTTCTGGAGCATCAGTCTCGGGGCGTTACAACACTCCACCACTACAAGAGGATCTCGCCCCGAGATCTAGGATGGCACCGGAGAGAAACAGAAGAGGAAGAGAAGAGGTAAAACTAAGTTGCTTCTTGACAAACGAGTGAAACCACGAACCTTGACAGGTTGAACAAATTAAAAGAGAGAATACAACGAAGATGAACAAAGTTGAAAACAATCCGTTAGGAAAGAGGAACAAAGAACATTACGGGAACCTTGTAGGTTGAAAAATATGGAACAAGAGCTTAACGGATCAAAAGGAATATGAAAGCACACCGGTAGAAAAGAGAAACAAGGAACTCCATGTGAACCTTGGAGTTTGCAAAGCTATGAATGACGAGAACAATGGACGAGAAGTACATGCAAGCACTCCGGTTGAAACGAGATGTACAAGGAACGATAAGGATCAATTACGATAATGCTCCGGTTGGAAAATGGAAGGGATAGAATATGAACTTGGCAAAATGAAAGCACTTGGATGAGACTCCGGTTAAAAGAGGAATGATAGACACAACACTCCGGTTAAATGGATAAGCAAGAAAAAGAACATGATCTTGACAAAACGAGAAGATGGGATGAAGAGAGAAACCTTCACATTGCCTCTGGAAGAAGGAATAGAAGATGGATCATTGGAATAAAAGAATGGAGAAGGAAATGCCAATTTCTGCCACAAATGAGCTTGGAACGCACCTTTCCAAGAAGGTTATAACAGAGTTGTTGGAAAACCAACAACGAAATGAATAAGCTTGTAGTGGGCTTAAGGAAAACTTCTCAAAATTATGAGGTTAAATCCTGCCACTAACGAAAACAATAGATTGGATGGATATGAACAAGGAGACGAGAAATTTATTTCACCAAGAGGATAAATGAAGAACTTGGGTCATTTATTAGCACCATAAATAGCAAAAATCCTTAGGGAAAGCTTTAGGTGAAATATAACCCAAGATAACTCCAACAAAGAGATTAAAGGATTTAAAATACCTCATTCTTGACAACATGTGAAACATGGAACATGGATGGAAATTGTCAATAAGGACATAACACCACCTCAAAAGATAAGGTAGGAAGAATTGCACTTCAGAATGCAAGATGAAGAATGCTTGAACTCCTCAAAACAAAACATGTGTTGAGCACCATGTTTATCTTTGAATAAAGCTTGGCGGATCTTAACTTCGAGAAAAATATTGAAGAACAATTCGAGAATGAAAGGCATCCTTGATGAACCATCATGTAGAGCCTCCATGAAGAACTCCGATAATAAAAGAATGATCAAGCGAAAGGGAAAGTTGAAAAGAACTCCGGGAGAAGCCTTGCAATGATTAGATGAAGCTTTGAAATGATATAATTGAAATAACTTGGAGCTCCGGAAAGAAAAATGAACAGATGAGATCAAGAATTTTTGATGAATCTCCGTCATCCGTTTCTCAAACACCATGTAGTGCTTCTGAAAGACTGTGTCTCTGTCATCCGTTTCTCAAACACCATGTAGTGCGAGAAATCCAACAGAGGAGATCGAGTCTTGTGGGGAAAAGTGTGCAAACCTCTGCAGAGTGTACAATCTAATCATGGTTCGCCGTGTCCCCGGTTATGGACATCTTAAGCATCTGGTTCGTGGATTATCATATGGATCTCATCACTCTAAATTAAATTGTTGGGTTGATAACTACTGTTTAATTGGGATTGAGTTGGAGGAACCTCCTCAATGTTGTTCAACTACCATGATAGTTAAATAAAATATATTCCTTTGATGTAGGGAAAAATTGGCTTTTCGCAAAAACATATTAACCATAGAGCCTCTACCAGCCATATGCATGTAGTGATAGCATTTATTATGTTCATTGTGTGTTACTATGCTAGCATATTCCATGTGCTGACCCGTTTTCGGGCTGCAACGTATCATGTTGCAGACTTTTCAGACGAGGAGTAAGGTGCGCTAGGTCGTTGTCGTGCACTCAGCTATGCCGTTGGAGTTGATGGACTCACTTTATCTTCCAAGCCTTCCGTTGTTATCTTATTTAGATGGCCTTAAGCCATATTTATTGTAATAAGTTCTCTTTTTGAGACATTCGATGTAGTAAGTGTGTGATTGCACTCTGTTATAAATCCTTCGAGTACTGTGTGTCAGCATTACTGATCCAGGGATGACACTTATGCATAGAGACTTGACCGTCTGAGGTCAGGTCGCTACAAGAGATCTCTCTTTTCAGCAAGCTGGAATTCATGAGTGTTTAGCCTCTCGAGGATATCAGCGGGATCAAGTGACTTGTAATCTCCACGTTCTTGTATCATCAGTGCCAGAGTGTCAAATGAGAAATCAAGCGATCTCAGCAATTTCTTCACCACCTCATGGTCGGTGATATCAGTAGCACCAAGTGCTTGAATCTCGTTTGAGATGTCAGTGAGGCGATCGAAGGTTTGCTGAACATTTTCATTGTTGAGTCTTTTGAAGCGGTTGAAGAGATTGCGAAGAACGTCAACCCGAGAGTCACGCTGAGTTGAGACTCTTTCATTCACTTTGGACAGCCTATCCTAGATAAGCTTAGCAGTTTCCAAAGCACTCACTCTGCCATACTGTCCTTTACTTAGATGGCCACATATGATGTTCTTCGCATGAGAATCGAGTTGCTTGAATCTCTTCACATCAGCATCATTCAGAGAAGGTGTGACTGAGGGAACACCATTTTCCACAACATACCAGAGTTCATTGTCAATTGCCTCAAGATGCATTCGCATCTTATTCTTCAAGTAGGGGTAATCCGTCCCATCGCAGGTAGGACATCCAGCAGAGACCTTGATCATACCTGCGGTCGACATAACTAAAAATCCAGGCGGTTAAACCAAAATCACACAGAACAAGGGAGTACCTTGCTCTGATACCAATTGAAAGTGCGTTAAGTCGACTAGAGGGGGGTGAATAGGCGATTTTTTAGAATTCTTCACTTAGGAATTTTAGGGTGAGGAAATTCCTAAGTGAAGAACTACTAGCAGCGGAATAAGTACTCAGATGCATACATGACATAACATAAACATGGACATCATGATGAAATGAAAACAGATACAGAGTATGGGAAGCGTAAGCACAGGATAAAACAGGATGAAGACAAACAGACTGAAGAAATTGAACTGAGGAAATGGAGAAAGTCTTCAGTCAAAGTCTTCAAACAGATATGAACAAGCACACAACACAGTAATGAGGAAATGATAGAGTTGAGGAAATAGAACCAGTAGGATTGGTGAAGACAGTGATTTGGTAGACCAGTTCCAACTGCTGTGACAGTTGTACGTCTGGTTGGAGCAGCTAGGTATTTAAACCTGAGGACACATAGTCCTGGACACACAGTCCTCACTGTATTCTCCTTGAGCTAAGGTCACAAGGACCTCGCCCAATCACTCGTGGTAAGTCTTCAGGTGACTTCCAAACCTTCACAAACTCGGTCACTCGACGATCCACAATTTCCTCTTGGATGCTCTAGACCATGATGCCTAACCGTCTGGAAGATGCACAGTCTTCAATGGTAACAAGCGTCGGATCCATGCAGGATCAATCTCTTCAGTGATGCTCAATCACTTTGGGTTTGTAGGTGTTTGGGTTTTGGTTTTTCCTCACTTGATGATTTTTGCTCAAAGTCCTCGGAGGATGGGGTGCTTTCAAATGACAAGTGTCAGTTTCTCTCGGAGCAGCCAACCAGCTAGTGGTTGTAGGGGCGGGGCTATTTATAGCCTAGGGATCAACCTGACATGATAGGACATAAATGCCCTTCAATGATATGACCGTTAGGTGGGTAGATATTTTGGGACAGCTGGCGCGTAGCACAGCAATGGTCGAAAATTTGACTATCAAATTCCTCAGGGCTATCATGTTCCTCACTTGTAGGCAATCCGCAGTGGCGAATTCGTAACTCCACAGTCAGAACAAATTCCTCAGAGACCAGAAGAACTTCGTCTCTGTCACTGAAGAAATTGACTGAACTGTATGAGATTTCCAACGGCTTCACTCGAAGGGATTGGTAGGTGTAGGGTTTTGAGTTGAGCATCACATGGAAATTTTTCCTTAGTATTTCCTCAACCCCCTTTAATAGTACGGTGTTTCCTATGACTCAAGAAAGAGAAAATGAAACTACGAAAACAAAAGTCTTCACGCTTCATGTTCCTCGAATGAATACCAAGTCTTCACGGTCACACCAATTTCTTCACTTTCAAAGTCTTCAGAAATCCAAAGTCTTCAATAGAAGAACTTCATTTTTAGGGGTCGACTTTCTCTGTAAATATCAAAATCCTAATAGACTTATAGACCTGTGTACACTCACAAACACATTAGTCCCTTAACCTATAAGTCTTCAATACACCAAAATCACTAAGGGGCACTAGATGCACTTACAATTTTTTAAAGTTTCGTGTACACGACGTACACAAAAGAACAGACATAGGGTCGGATATGTTACATAGATCAACTTTAAATCTCAGCCGTCAATATTTTTGGTTAATACCAAATTGGAGGATCTAAAGAGGTGACGGAAGGAGAACTATGAAAGGTTGCTCCCTTTAATATTAGGTACAGATCTCTCTCTCCTACCTCCATTTTAAGGTTAGCAAAGTATATTGAGACATTCGAGAGAGCTTTGCTCCCCTCCTTCTTGGAGAATCAAGACCTCTCAAGGGAGAAGGATCCCCCATCATAGGATCACCTCCTATGGGAGAAGGATCTCTCTAGATCTTCAAGACCTCACCTCCTTTGGAGTGGGAAGAACCTACCCTTGTGCCATTTCCCTTGATTGTTCTTGTATGCTTATGGATCTTATGTGTGTTATTCTAGTGGATGTGTGACTTGGGTTTTGTTGAGTGATTCCTCTTGTTGTCTCTTCCTTCCACCTCCAAGTGTGAAAATATCTTCAATAAGGGTTCCACCATAGATCATCTTGGTATCAGAGCATAGGTTGATTTAGATCTTGGAGTTCTTACCTCCCACATTCTAGCCTAATTTTGTTTGTTTTGCCCAATTTCAAAGATCCCCACAAAAAGAGAAATACCAATTTTTTCTCATTTTTTGGTTTCATGATGTTTTGTTGATTTTGATCCATGCATTTGAAGTATTGCGGGTGGATCTACCTCCCCACCCCCTTTTCCCCTTTTCCATCCACGAAATCCACCCCAAGATTGCAACAAATTTTCTTTCTTCCTAACTTTTCATTTTCATCCCAAGCCCTAAATCGCCATTGTTTACGTGCCCGGACGATCCGGACCCTCTGCTAGATCATCCGGCTTTGGCTGTTAGAACTAAAAAATAGAAACAAACAACTCCACCACTTCTTTCCGCATACCAAGCCACCTTTCCCCACCATTATACTTCCGCAACCACACCAATACATCCATAGCCCCACAAATTTTGCTACCATCGAATTTGACAAGTTTTCTTGAGATTTTGAGTTGCGGTTTTCAGTTTCCTAGGGTGTTTTAGCTAAATAGGAACAGTCCGATATCAACATTACCACCACTCATCATTGCCACCGACTCGACATCGACAACAACCACTGCACCATTGACACCATGCCCGCAAGCAAGGATGGTAACTTTGACAACATCTTTGCACTTTCCCCTTGCCATTGCATTGCTAACCCCCAAGCCATTTTGCGTCACTTTCCTACCGAGACTAGCCATTGACTATTCCCGGGCCACGCTACTTGTGCACTTTAGTGATACATGTTCCGCATAGCTATCATAGCGTGCATACATCATCATATCACCTCTTGTGTCATCAATTGTTCCCGCAAATACATAATTGCTATCTTGGTTTGAGCATTTCGCATAAGTGGCTAAAGGAAAATATCAAGAGAAAAAGAAAAGATTTCAAGCAAAGAGAAAGCACAGAGCTTGTAAGCAATAGAAATAGATCACCACATTGCATATCATATTACCATACTTGATCATATTGGATCATCGCAAGAGTTCACCGGGAACCATACATACAAAGCATAATCGTGATAGGAAGTCGATACATTTTACCTCTCATAGGTCATTGTGCACAAGTTTCGTATACGAGTATTGAGCGATCATGCTATGTCTCTATAGAGTAGCATTTTCCGTGGATTCCACATTTTGTGCTCATTTCCTTGGTTGCACAACCCCACTTATCTATCCATGTTTGTGTTTTCGTGTGCCCCTCATTGCTATTGGTCGACTTGTTGCACTTGTGATTTGTGAATCTCTTTCAACATTATAGAATCGTACTAACAATTGCATAAATTTTTGCCACTTATCCTCACCAAGCTACTCCATAAGCTTTACTTTTGTAGGAGTGAGAAATGAAACCCGGTACCAATTCTCCTATTATAGCATTACATTGAGTGATACTCGATACATCTACAATCTTGAGAAAAGGTAACTTTGGTATTATTCTCGAATTTCCTACTTACCTCCACTAGATCATGATGGATAGGCCAAGCACATCGAATACACACTTTGAGGAGCAAGATGAAGCACACGACTATGTCACTAAAGGACATCTATTCGTTGTTAAGTGAGCTCTACATTAAGAGAGTGAAGCTTTGGGCAATCCCATCAAGCAACTCGTCACCCACTTATGCCAATCGAGACTATTTTGATGCCATGCTATCCACCGAAATGGAAGAATTTCGGCACATGATGGTCAACCATGCATCTTCAACATCTTCGTCACCAAGACGGTGCCACTCGAGTCGACACTCTTCAGACTCATCTTTTGACGCATGTCTTGCCCGAGTTCATTCTCATCATCCTGATGACCATCAAGATCATCAAGCTCCACAAAACCCATTCCATGGCAATGGTTTGGAGGACCGCCTATGGGAGCACGAACGACATCGTCGCCAAGAACAAGATGCCATGGGCCAAGAGCAAGCTCAACAATGCCAACGTCAAGAAAATAAAGACGGTGATGCACTACGGCAAGAGCAACAACGCCGTGAGGAACGAGCACTTGAGGCAAAACATGCTATCCAAGAAGCTAATCGCGCCATAAAAGAGAACAACCTCCGAGTGCGTGAGCAAGAGGAAGCGCTCTGGCAAGAGAAACAAGATGAAGCCGCTCACATTGAGTAACGCCACGAAAGGAGGAACCGGGCACGAATCCCTCGCCCTCAATGTTAAGCTAATCAAGTGGAGCATTGATGTAGGGTGGAACCTTAGGGGCGACCTTTCATGATTTGGAGGGGATCCCACGAAGAACACGTTGAACACACGAGGGGAAATGAGAGGAAGCAATCAAATTAAAGGGAAACGGTCACACATGTGCTAGATTCATGAACACAAAGAGGTCACAAAGATCCAAGGACAACAAAGGAAGGATGCAAGTAGCTAGTTCTTCTCCAAGAGGAGGTCTTGAATCCACTAGGGGATCTTCCCTTGCGTGGTCTTTAATCCACTTAGGATCTTCTCCGCGGAGGCCTAGGTCTCCAATGGAGTATGTATCAAGTGGTGAGCAAAGCTCTATCTCTCAAATGAGCTAAACCAATACTAACCCTAAAATGGTGGAAGTGGAGGAGTATATATAGTCTAGGGCCATGAAGGGGTAAGTGAGGGGCGAAACTGGTACATGGGCCTTGGCCCGAGTCTTTGCACGCAGGCAGGTACCGGACATCCGATGGGCTACGGTCATCCGGTGGCTTGCGGGTGTCCGGACATCCGGAAGTCTTCGGACTTCCGTCATTTCCTCTCTAGACATGTGGCACCGGATATCCGGACGTTGTCGGTTGTCCGGTTGCTGATGAGTGTCAGACATCCGGCATCTGGCGGTCGTCCGGGCGCTGTAGAGTCCCTCAGCTATAGCTGTTCTGGCAGGCTAAATTTCTAGGTGTCGGACGTCCGGTATGGACCGGTTGTCCGATGGCGGTGACTTGCAGTTAGCCCTTCCTCTTGTTCCTCGCGCTTGGTGACCTCGTCATCTTGTCTAATGATCCTAGCTGTTCCATGGTCTTCCTCTTGGTTCCTGGTCATGCATAGCACATATGTTTGAGGTAGCAACCATGTCTCATATGTGAAAAGTAACGGTTCAGAGAGGAGCAAGTTCACCTTGTGTCCAATGGCGTATGGTCGACATGTCATCGTATGTCCTCTTGGGGCTTGGGGGGTAGTCGAAGTGTGCATGGGGATGACCATAGGATGCTCCACATCATCTCCCCCTTGCGAAAGATCCGACCTCGGATCGTAATCCTCATCACCATGGAAACGGTTGTCGTGGACAGACTTGTAGTTGGACGGAGTCGAATACAAGGCACAATCCAAGTACTCCAAGGTGTCCCCAGAGTGGTATACATGCAAAAAGAGCTAATACAAATGACGCTCGGAAATACAATGGTTAGCGCACACAAGGTGTCCATCAAGTAAGTATGAGAACGTATAACAAGATTATTCGTTACAAGGCACGAGATACTTGTCCAAATGATGTAGAATAATATGTAATGCATTCATGGGATAAAATTCATTCATTGTGCACACAAAGGTGTTGTTTGTAACGACCAAACCTCAAAGGATTTGAGTCTCTGTGCTTACCGTGCTAGTCCCTGGATCGAACTCGCTAGCACATAGTATAGATGAATACCAGAATAACAAGTGCATCATTTATTACAACGTATGATCCAAAGTATATAAAATAAAACAATATGCATAGCACATAGATAGCTTTATTCAATCAAACAACGGAAAGTAGCAGAAAATAACGATGAGTCTCATCAAAGCCCACTGGCGATGCTGAGTGCAGACTCGCGACCCTAACGGTACCATACTCTTTGTCTGAATATCCTGCAACATGAGACATTGCAGCCATATAGGTCAATACTTTGAATGTATTGGCAAGTTACACCGGAGCAATAATAAAACAGACGTACATGTATATGCATAGTATATCAAAATGAAGGCTTGAGGTTTTATTTTTGCAGAAAGCTGATTTTGTCCTCATAACTACGTAATAGTCAAATTTTTATTTAGTTCTTTTATTACTACAGTTAAATACACAAGGTTGAGTTGGCAAAATCAACTCCAACCTACCCTTTATTAAATTTTCCCACATGTATTATTAAGTGTGACATCTGTCAAGATCATCCAACAACTGTAATGGCATAGTGGCTCAAATTTGTCCATAACCGGGGACACGACTAATCATGATTAGTTTTAAATCCGGCAGAGTTAAGATTGGTGTTGTAACCAAACGCTGCTTCAACTCCTGAAAACTGGCTCCACATTCATCGGTCCAAACTAATTTCTTCACCTTCTTCAACAATTCAGCCATAGGCTTCGCAATCTTGGAAAAGTTCTCAATAAACCTCCTGTAATAACCTTCAAGGCCCGAAAAACTGTGAATCTCTCCAACTGTCGTGGACGTCTCCCACTCTGTAACTGCAACAACCTTAGATGGATCAACTGCAACTCCATCACCTGATACAACATGTCCTAGGAAAGCTACCTCATCCAGCCAAAACTCACATTTGCTGAACTTGGCATACAACTGGTGTTCCCTCAATTTATCCAATACCAAACGCAGATGCACCTCATGCTCTTGCTTATTCTTGAAGAACACCAATATATCATCAATGAAAACAACCACAAATTTATCCAAGAACTCCATAAACACCTTGTTCATCATATTGATGAAGTATGCAGAGGTGTTTGTCAATCCAAATGACATAATAGTATATTCATACGACCCATACCTCGTAGTAAAAGCAGGATTTGGAATATCTTGCTCACGTATCTTAAATTGATGATAACCAGAACAAAGGTCAATCTTAGAAAACACTGTAGCTCCCTCCAACTAGGAAAATAGATCATTTATCATAGGCAAAGGATACTTATTCTTAATGGTTACCTCATTCAAAGAACGATAATCAACACACATCCTCAAGGTCCCATTGTTCTTCTCCACAAACAAAATTGGGGCTCCCCAAGGTGATGAACTTGGGCGAATAATCCTTGTACCTTCAAATCTCTTATCCGCTTCTTCAATTCCTCCAACTCTTGAGGATGCATTCTATACGGTCTCTTTGCAATTGGTCAAGTGATTGGTATTAATCAATAAGAAACTCAATATCTCTATCTGGTGGCATACCTGGCAACTCCTCTGGAAACACATCTGGATAATCCCTCACAACTGGCACCTCTTCCAGGCTACCCCCCTTAAGAGAGTTCACCTTCACCGGATTATGCTTATACTTACATACATATTTGATCCTCTTCCCTTCTGGTGCATTGAGAGTAATCGATCGGATGGCACAATCGATATGGCCTTTATATAAATGCAACCAATCCATACCCAAAATAGTATCCAGACCTTGCGACTTGAATATAATCAAATTTGTAGGAAACACATGCTTCCCAGTAGACAGGGTCAACTGATGACAACCAACACCTGCTATCATCTCCGCTCCTGGGGAACTCACTCTAATAGGCATACTAAGGGTTTTGGTTGGCAAGAATAGATGAGTTATAGATATAATAGGGCTAAAGACTATATATATAAATATATTCTACCCATATGCATAATATGATCAAGGCAATATATAAGGCAACAAAACACAACAACGAGTAACACCAACAAACAAACAACAAACAATATGATAATATTATATGTATATATATATAGTTGAATAATTTTGACAGGATGTAATTTAACAAACAAACTATAAATCAAGCAAGCAATCTAGTATCTTCTTACCAAGAAAGTGGGCATAATCAGATACGCTAACACGATAACGTTGCGATATAAAACAAGCATGAATGGTGGTCTCAGCACTAGTTCCTACTTAACTGGTCAAAATACTTGAGGGGGTTAACTAATAAATAGTAAGAAGTATAGACAATTTTACAAAATAATTTCCAGTCCTATGGCTTTTCTAATCCATTTTGTAGTGTCACGCCTACAGTCAACACTGCTCTGATACCATCTGTAACGACCAAACCTCGAAGGATTTGAGTCTCTGTGCTTACCGTGCTAGTCCCTAGATCAAACTCGCTAGCACACTAAGTATAGATGAATACCAGAACAACAAGTGCATCATTTATTACAACGTATGATCGAAAGTTTATAAAATAAAACAATCTGCATAGCACATAGCTAGCTTTATTTAATCAAACAGTGGAAAGTAGCAGAAAATAACGATGAGTCTCATCATAGCCCACTGGCGATGCTGAGTGCAGACTCGCGACCCTAACGGTACCTTGCACTTCGTCTGAATATCCTGCAACATGAGATGTTGCAGCCATATAGGTCAATACTTTGAATGTATTGGCAAGTTACACAGGAGCAATAATAAAACAGACCTACATGTATATGCATAGTATATCAAAACGAAGGCTTGAGGGTTTATTTTTGCAGAAAGCTGATTTTGTCCTCATAACTACCTAATAGTCAAATTTTTATTTAGTTCTTTTATTACTACAATTAAATAACAAGTTTCAGTTCGCAAAATATACTCCAACCTACCCTTTATTAAATTTTCCCATAAGTATTATTAAGTGTCACATCTGTCAAGATCATCCAACAACTGTAATAGCATAGTGGCTCAAATTTGTCCATTACCGGGGAGACGACTAATCATGATTAGTTTTAAATACTCTGCAGAGTTTAGTACGCTTTACCCATTGGACCCAATCCGAAGATTGAGTCCAAGTCTTTCAGAAGAGGTTTGCTTAACCACCTGACGGGCACATCCCACCTACATATGCTACATCTGTTGACACTGTCTCGGCAAGGGTTCCAACAACTGATCAACTAAGCCAGAGCCTATATAGCCAGTGGCTGCACATGGAAGCTACTAGTCACTAAGTCTGTCTGATCTTTTTGAACCTGGGTGGCATTCCACTTAGGGTGCACTCTCATGGGTGCATGGCCTTAGAAAAGGTGCAAGACCCCATGATGCCTTCCCTCAACACCAAGCAATACCACTTGCGCCCAGGGGTGAATTAAATCCTTAATTACTACTCATTTAATATATATATATATATAATCCTCACATAAACTAAATGTATACACAAACCACCCCCGTCTACAAAGCATAGCAAAACTACAACTACCATGATCTGCAATGACGGGGAGATAGCTCAACAGTGTAGCAAAAATAATATAGTATTCCTATACATGCATAAATTTATACTGTGGTATATACTACATGCATAGAAAACAATAGGTAAAGGATGATCAACATGTAACTTGCCTTGGTTCTGGTTCAAAAAGTCACACTCCTGACAATAGCTCGAGTCGCACTCCGGACAATCTACACGTTCCACACAATCAACATATCAAACACCAAAATTCCAATAGAGCCAAAATAAAACCAACAGCAAGAAAATCATTTTAAAATTCAACAACAGCATCATAATAGAACCTAAAAAGCACTACGGTCACAACGCAAAAAGAAACACCTAAAACCGACAAACAGTTTGAGAGCTATGGCCTCCGAAAGGTTTAGTTTGAATTTGAACGAATTCAAATTTCAAAAGTGCAAACATGTGAGATTTTGGTTCTGTCATATTCTCGTGGTCATTGTGAGTGCAGAGGAGAAAGAATCACCTAATTTGGATATCCAGATTAGGAGTTATAGCTAATCAAACTTTTAGTTGACAAACTGAAATAAAAACAAAACCAACATAAAACTCTTGACTGGTTCCTACGTGTACTGTAGCAAATTGCCATGTGTCCACTCGTGATTGGCCGAGGCCGTGCTGTGCGTGCGCGTGCTCACCCGAACAGGCGGCGGTGGCGGGTCGGGTGTTGGCGGCGGCGGTCCTCCGGTGGGTATCCGGCGAAGACGAGGTGACGGGCGGGTGCGGTGTCGAGTGGCGGAGGTGGTGGTGATGTTGAACGGCGACGAGGCTCCCTCTGCTCGCTACGGTGGCGGGGTGAACGGCGGCTGCTCCGGAGCTTCAGCTCGGCGGCGGGTGGTCGCTCCGGCGCGCTGTGGTGCATGGGAACTTGTGAATAACACGGTAACTGAGAGGAGGTTCGAAGGAAACAAGTGGCGCGGCTGGAAGTGCTCTTACGACTGGAAGGACGAGCGGCGAATACGGCGGTGGGTTAACCTCCTTGGCGAGCTCCGTTTCGCCCAGTGACTGCGTGTGGATGTGTGACGAGGGGGAGAAGGCCTCGGGAGGTTTCCCCTAGGGCTTTGCCTCGCGTAAGGTGTCCCTTGTGGACACGGGATCGTCTAGGACGCGAGATCGATCCGTCTCGGCATCGGGTGCGCATGCGGCTGCGCGTGTTCGTCCAACCGGCTCGGGGAAAGAGACGAGCAGGGGCGCTGGGTCCGCTGGTCAGCGGCTAAGGCGAGCGAGCGGGCTGGTGCGGCACGGTGGCGCGTACCGGTTCGGTTGGATGGGCTGGGGCGAGGGAAGCTGCTGGCTGGCTGGGCCCCTGGCTAGCTGGCTGGCCGGCTGGCTGTCTTTCTCTTTTTTAAAGAACTTCTACAGCAAAAACAAAACTAAAATAAAAACACCAGAATAAAATCTAATAAAAAAATACAGACACACAGTAAAATAACACTACTAATATAAACTACAGGAACACTAGTTCCTCATCTAATGCAATTTTTGGAAAAACATATTTATGCAATAGGCCACTCAAACAGCAATGTAAACCCTGAAATAAGATATTTTGGAGATTATGAAAAATACCAAAACATAACAGATAAACTGGAAATAATATTCTGGATATTATGAACATTTTTAAAACAGGGGAGAAGTCATGTTATCTCCACTCCAATAAATTGCCTTTGCTTGCATAATGATTCGAATATTTCAGAAAAACAAATAATGCAAAAAATATGAGATGCATATGAATGATCTAATAACATCCTAATTTAGGAAAATTGGGTTGTTACATTGTGAATGTGATCAAGGCAACCATTGTGCAAAATGATGTCATAATGGGACGGTGTATAAAAAGCGTGAACATGGTAATTGGTGCTAAATGGGGTTATGTTATCATTATGTATGAATATGCCATCAAGGAAGATCACAACAAATTTCCTATGGAAGTGCACACGCTCATATATCATGAATGACATAGAAATACAAGATGCAACAAGGAAATCATAATGTGAGTCAATCCATGCATAAGATGCAAATTTGTTTTGGGTGGTGTTGTACCATGGCTCGATGTCGTGGCATAAGTGATGGTCCGGTGGTGCTTCGAAAGTAGGTGCATTCACTAAGTTCGAGCACTCCTCAACTTGAAGGTCCATATGGTCCATCTCCAATGTGGGTGCTCCATCCAATAGATGTATCATGTAGACATGAAGAAGGAGACAATGAAAGTGCAACTAATCCCTGGGTGGTTTTGGTAATTCTTAACAACATATAACTCATTGCCCTAATATTCTTTCAAGATAATCATTTCAGAAAGTTCAATGATTGGCATGGCATGGACTAAGAGATGTGGACCCCCTCAAAATGCTATTGGCAAAAGCTCAAGACTCTACATTTTCATTTTAGTGATCCAAGATCACATTGAGTCCATAGGAAAAGCCAATACTATTAAAAGGGGGTGAGGTGTTGCTTAATGGCTTGCTTGCTCAAAATGCTCAGTGATATGCTCCAAAAGCTCTCAACCACTTTCTCATTTCCACATATGTCCTAAACCTAAAGTCAAACTCGGCCCCACCGATTTGATCTATCCGGCTCCACCGAGTTCACTTGACATAGCCATAGCCAGAAACCCTAATCAGTTCGGTCTCACCGAGATGGGATTGCAAACTCTCCGTTTCCCTTCGTAACGTTTCGGTCTAACCAAGATGAGCGATCGGTCCCACCGAGTTGGCAATGCAAACTCTCTGTTTCCTTTTCGTAACATTTTGATCTCACCGAAGTGAGTGATCGGTCCCACCGAGTTTGCCTGGCCAACTCTCTGTTTGCCTGGTACTAAAATCGGTTTCACCGAGTTGAAGTAATCGGTCAAACCGAGATCAAGTTTTTCCCTAACCCTAGGGCATCGGTCTCACCGAGTTGATCATGTCGGTCCCACCGAAAAGCCTAACGTTCACATTTTGAACCAGTTCGGTCTCACCGAGTTTCACTATTCGGTCCCATCGAGTTTGGTAAATTGTGTGTAACGGTTAGATTTTGTGTGGAGGCTATATATACCCCTCCACCCCCTTCTCCATTTAGGAGAGAGCCATCAGAACATGCCTACACTTCCAGCATTCATTTTCTGAGAGAGAACCACCTACTCATGTGTTGAGACCAAGAAATTCCAATCCAACCACAAGAATCTTGATCTGTAGCCTTCCCCAAGTTGCTTTCCACTCAAATCATCTTTCCACCATATCCAAATCTGTGAGAGAGAGTTGAGTGTTGGGGAGACTATCATTTGAAGCACAAGAGCAAGGAGTTCATAATCAACACACCATCTATTACCTTTTGGAGAGTGGTGTCTCCTAGATTGGTTAGGTGTCACTTGGGAGCCTCCGTCAAGATTGTGGAGTTGACCCAAGGAGTTTGTAAGGGCAAGGAGATCGCCTACTTCGTGAAGATCTACCCAGGTGAGGCAAGTCCTTCGTGGGCGATGGCCATGGTGGGATAGACAAGGTTGCTTCTTCGTGGACCCTTCATTGGTGGAGCCCTCCGTGGACTCGCACAACCGTTACCCTTCGTGGGTTGAAGTCTCCATCAACGTGGATGTACGATAGCACCACCTATGGGAACCATGCCAAAAATCTCCGTGTCTACATTGTGTTTGCTCCGTCCAAACTCCTCCCCTTTACCTTCATATGCAATGATTTACATTCCGCTACTATACTCTTAGAATTGCATGTGTAGG
Source organism: Triticum aestivum (assembly GCF_018294505.1). NCBI lineage: Eukaryota > Viridiplantae > Streptophyta > Magnoliopsida > Poales > Poaceae > Triticum > Triticum aestivum. The sequence goes on from NC_057796.1 coordinate 178,873,328, forward strand.
TTGATTGCTTGACTTGTGTTAAGTTGCTAAAATCTGCCAAGACTTAAAATTGTGAAAAGGCTAGATTTTTATTTGGTCAAGTAGTCTAATCACCCCCCTCTAGACATACTTTCGATCCTAAAAGTGGTATCAGAGATATGCTCTCCATTTGCCTTGATTTCCATAGCTTTGGTGATCATAGCCTTGGTTTCACAACCTAGGAGAGTATGGCGTCTAGCGAGGGACATTACCACCGTAGAGGTCCTTAGTTTGATGGTACTAATTTTGCTAGTTGGAAGCATAAGATGAAAATGCATATTCTTGGACATAACCCCGCCGTTTGGGATATTGTGTGTATTGGTTTGCAAGGTGAATTCTTTGATGGAAGGGAACCGAATCGTGAAGCAACCGCTGAAGAATTGAAGATGTTGCCATACAATGCTCAAGCTTGCGATATCCTCTTCAATGGATTGTGCCCCGGAGAATTCAACAAAATCAGCCGTCTTGAGAATGCAAAGGAAATTTGGGATACTTTGATTGATATGCATGAAGGTACCGACTCCGTCAAGGAATCCAAATTAGATGTGCTTCAAAGTCAACTTGACAAGTTCAAAACGAAGGATGGTGAAGGTGTCACTGAAATGTACTCTAGGCTTGCTCTCATCACAAATGAGATTGCTGGCTTAGGAAGTGAAGAGATGACCGACAGATTCATCATCAAGAAGATCCTAAGAGCCTTGGATGGAAAATATGACACCGCGTGCACATTGATCCAAATGATGCCCAATTACAAAGATCTCAAGCCAACGGAAGTCATTAGTAGAATTGTTGCTCATGAGATGCTCCTACATCATCAAGTGAGAAACAAGCCTTCAATGAGGAATTGAGCTTAATGGTGAAGAACTTCAACAAGTTCTACAAGAGTAGAAGCAAAGAGAGAAGTTCCAAATCAAGATCCTATCATGACAAAAGATCTTCTAGTCGTGAACGCAATTACTACAATTGTGGAAGACCCGGACACTACTCCAATGAGTGTACGGTTCCCTATAAAAGAAGAGAAGACTCACCTAAAAGGAGAAGAAAAAGGGAAGAATTACCTCCAAGAGACAGGAGTAGAGATGATCATTATGAACAAAGAACCTCTCGTAGAAGCAAGGATTCGGAAAGGAAGGACAAGTCATCAAGGAGCTATACAAAACGAAGACATCAAGCTCATGTTGTCTGGTTCTGACTCTGACAACCACTCCGACAGAAGTTATCACTCCGACTCCGAATATACTCAAGATGAAGGTGTTGCCGATCTAGCATTGTGTCAACCAACTCCTATGACATATTTGACTCACCAAATGAAGGGATTGGAAGATGCTTCATGGCTAAAGGCCCAAAGATATCACACCTTGAGTATGTTGATTTCAATAGTGATGAAGATGATTTGCTAGGTGATGATGATTTACTTGTTGACCACTCTAGTGATGAAAACTATGATGAACTTGCTATTAATCATGCGAATCAAGATAAAACGAATGACGATGATAAGAAGGAGACGTCTAACTAAAGAACTAAACACTCTTAAGTTAGCTCATGAAACTACCTTAGAAGATCATCAAGAGCTTTTTAAGACTCATGAGAAGCTACGCTTTGAAAAGCTCAATCTAGAGAAAGAGCATGGGTTCTTAAAAGCAATCTATGATGATCTTCGTAAGAAAAGTTCTTACATTGCCAAGCGTTTACACTTGTCTACTTACATGCCACAAGTTAAATCTAACAACAAGAGTAAGAAAGATTCTTCTTCTAGTAGTAACAATGATCATGCTAAATCCAATGTTGTTGCTTCTAGCAGTTCTCTTGATTCCACTAATGATTCTCTTAGCCAAGTTACACTTGAGCAAGAAAATAGCTTATTGAAGGGAATTATAGAGAAAGGTGTTTACAAGAGCCTTGCCTGAAGTAAGCAATTTGAGGAAATTGTATGCAAGAAAGGAGGCACCGGAAGAATCAAGGTGTTGGTTTTGAACGTAAGTTCAATGCCAATGGAGTTGAGTGGGAAGAAGATCAATACCCCAAGACGAAGTTTGTTCCTCAACAAGAGAAGTATGATCCTACTTCCTCCAAGGGGACACAAGCTCAAGATGATCTTCCACCACAAGACCACAAGCTAAAAGGCAAGGTCAAGTTTCAAGAGGAGATTGATGCATTTGAAGAAGCACCTAAGGCCTTGGTCAGGTGGGTTCCCAAGACTACATCAAGTTCTACTTCATCAAGTACGACTACAACTCCAAGGATTCCCATCAAGATGATGTGGATCCCGAAGAAGAAGAACTAGAGAGTTCTTGAGGGTGACTCCGCCAACATACTTCACTCATATTCATTTTGGCAAGGACAAGTGCAATCAACCTTCACATCTTGCACTAGTTCAAGGAGTCACAAACCCTCTTGTTGGTATGTCAAGGGACAAGGTAACCTATTGCTTTCATGGAAATCATCTTGTGTGTACTTCACTCTATGTCTATGGATATCCTTGTTTGTTCCTTGTGGGACTAACCCATGTAGGTATTGAAAGTGCAACTCACTCCAATGGATTGCTCCAAATGATCTACATCAACATTGAGCATCTACATCTTCAACACCTACATGAAGTCATCATCGACAAAACCCAAGGTTAGTTCATCCCTCTTAGGGGGGTATCACATCTAGGGGGAGCTTTACTCTAAGAATTGAGCTAAAGCAACTCTAAATGGTGTGAACACAACAATGCTTTATGTAAAAGTGGTAACCCCACTTGTGCTTAAACGATGAGTATGACCTATGATCAAATGTTCTCATTTAACTCCTCAGTCAATATACTCATATATAGATGACCTAGCCATCGCCAATTGCTTGATAGATGCTAGAGTGTTTGTGCATGCTTTGCCACATATTTCATTTGCCATCTTATTGTGTGAGCATGTTGAGTGCAGATTTTTCCCATTCGAGGACATCCATTTGTTGCTTTGATTGTTTGGTCTTTTCTTTTGCCAAATGGATGGACAAGAATGCCTAAGAAATCCCTCTAGCTATCTATGCTTTTCACGTCTCAAACTCTATTCATGCTACATCACAAAGTTTGATCAAGTCAGATTCGAACCCTGTGGGTGAGGAGCACTCGGAGCCACCGTTTCGTCATAGACTTAAACTTACAAAACCTCTTAATGTATTTCGGTCTGACTGATTCATTCCTTTCGGTCACACCGAGTTCATTGAGTTGATCTAGGTTTCAATCTCGGTGCAACCGATTTGAACAATTCGGTCACACCGAGTTGCAGTAACCACTTGTGATTCTGCATCTCAGTGCCACCGAGTCGTTCCACTCGGTCACACCAATAGGGTCTGGATATATATACCCATGGGTCAAATTTTGGAAATTTCTCCGAAACCCTTCGCCCGCACATATCCAGCTCTGCCGACTCGAGGTCTTCGGATCGTCTCCTCATCGCCAGCGACCCCCTGCCGCTGTTGTCCGCTGCCGTCAACGGATATCTCCGCCGCTATTGTCGTCGTAGCAAGCTCATCGCCAAGTTAGGGTATGAGTTCGATTCTTTGTGCGCCATGATTCTTTCCACGATTGAGATTGTTCTACACAACAAAAACTTCCTTTAGATTAGTTTTGATTCGAAAATTTAGGGTTAGGTTTCCCCCGAATTCATCTCGGGCCGATCGAGTTGTAGAAATCGGTCTCACCGATTTGGCCTAGGCCATTGCACTTGTAATTTTCGGTCTGACCAAAACTTACAAATCGGTGTGACCGAGTTCGATTCTCAATGAAACCCTAGAAATCTCGGAGTCACCAAACTGTGTCTCGGTCTGACCGATTTCACTAGTTTAGACTCTAATATTGCTTCGGTGTCACCGAGTTCAACAAATCGGTAGCTCCGAAATGCTTTCTGTAGAAAACTAAAACTAAGTTTTTGACTCAATTGCTTTGCAAAATCACTGCACTTTGTGATGCTCATCCACTTTATATCAACTATATCTATTCACAGGGCCAGCTTTCAGCCATGTCAGACTAGAGTGACAGCCAGAACACGTTTGAGGAACAGGTTAACTTGAGTGAGGGCACTAGCCCCTCCGGCAGCTATGATGAGGGTAGCAAAATCACCCCAAGCAACTTGCCAAAAGCTGCAACCAGGACAAGGAGGAAGAGAAACTCAGAATCAGAAGATGAAGACTTTGTTGTTGATGAGGAGGTTACTTCAAAGAAAAAGGTTGTCAAGAAAGAGTTTGGCACAACAGCTTCAACCAAGCCTGGTTTGCACAAGAAAGCTCCTGCCAAGAGAGTGCCTATGTCAATAGCCAGAGCATCTACTCAGGAGAAAGCTCAGCCAGCAAGTGGTGCTGGAAAGTAAAAGAAGGATAGGAAGAGAGGAAGATGGTGCAAGCTTGTTGATCCTATGGCTGAATTTGAGAAGCACTCATCTGATGAGGAAGAGGATGAAGAGGATGCTGCATTAGCACCCAAGACTCAGAAGTTGATGGGGGATACCATCAAGTCAGGGGCTGCTCCATCAAAGCCCAAGACTGCCCCCAAGGTTGCTGCTGCTCAAGCCTCTAAGCTAACAGCACCAAAGAGATCAACTAGAAACATACCAGCAGCTGAGAAGAACAAGGCCCAGTGCCTTAAATGGAAGAAGAAGAAGAGCCCCAAGTGCTCAGAAAACTCAAACTAAAGATTCCTGATGATGATGACAATCATCCAGTTGTTGATAATATGAAGAAAAGAAAACATGTAGGACTCATATTGTGGAGACACTCAGACCCCTATGCTCTGAGAAGAAGGACTATTGTGGACTACATGTTTCACACTAAGGAACAACAGGACTTCTATGAGATTGTGCTCTTGGACAAGAAGCCCATTGTGTGTGACATGAAATGGGTGGACTGGAAATACATTGAAAACAATGAAGATCACTTTCCTGGAGTACATGAGAGCTTCAGACTCAATGGAGTGGACACTTCCGTGGGTCAGAAATTGACCGAATGGAATGATGAGCTGATCATGTAGTTTTACTCTACTTCTCACTTTTACCCAGATGGGAAGATTGTCTGGATGACTGAGGGAACAAGATACGAGTCTATAGTTGCTGAGTGGGCCAAGCTTATCAAAGAAGAAGAACTGCTGTGGTCTACAGGTTTCACACTAAGGAACAACATGACTTCTAGGAGGTTGTGCTCTTGGACAAGAAGCCCATTGTGTGTGACATGAAATGGGTGGACTGGAAATACATTGACAACAACGAAGATCACTTTCCTGGAGTTCATGAGAGCTTCAGACTCAATGGAGTTGACACTTTTGTGGGTCCGAAATTGACCAAATGGAATGGTGAGCTGATCATGCAGTTTTACTCTACTGCTCACTTTTACCCAGATGGGAAGATTGTCTGGATGACTGAGGGAGCAAGATACTAGTCTACAGTTGTTAAGTGGGCCAAGCTTATCAATGCCCCTTAAGAGCATGAGGATGATACTGATGTCTATGCCAAGCACAAGAAAGATCACAACTCCATGGCCAATATGTACAAGGAGATACCTGACAAAGCCTTGGAGACACACAAGCTAGGCTCAGTGTACTATCTGTTGTCTGGATTGGCCACCATGAACACTATATTGAGGCACACTTTGTTTCCCAAGTCAGGAGATCACAGGATGATCAGAGGCCACTCCATCAACTTGCTTCAGATGTTTGATGTGCCACAGAAACCTAAAGTGATGAGTTCGATTGTTGAGACTATCAAGAGAACTGCAGCAGATCAGAAGAGATCATGTGGGTATGCTCCACACATTCATATGCTCATAAACTCCAAGATGGGCACAAGCACATATCTGTTATATAAAGAGCACCTTCCCTTGAGGCCTGATTTTGAGGATAACACAGTTGTGATGGATCCTACACATCCAACTTCTGTTGAGGCTCAAGAGAAGAAAGAGAAGGCACAAGCTGAAAAAGCTTCAAGGATTCCAGATCCTTCTACAGTCAATCTCAAGACCAAGCAGGACCAGCTCAGCTATCTGCTTGCGGCCACTATGAGAATAGAGAAAGGACTAGCTACCCTGACTTGAAATCAAGAGAAACTCAATTAATGCAAATTAAATGCATAGAAACTCAATTAATGTATAAAAAAGGCCAAACGAACCCGGAATAATTCCAAAATTTAGCACGATACTTCTATTTGGTCTAATCTGCCTGTGTAAAACAATTAAGGCGGGAGAAGGCAGTGTACGTATGACGTTTCACACACGGAGGTGACACGTTCCCTCTCGAAACCAAGAGCCTTCTTGAGGGAAGCTCCGGATCGCAAGAAGCTTACACCAAAGCTTGTCCCAATTCGGCCAAAAAAATTACTGCAGCATGTTGGTGCCATGTCATGACACCATGCCAAGTTTCATGATTTTCAGCTGTGTTTTGGATTTACAGGAATTAAAAAACCAAGTTTCTCAATCATTCCGGCCGAGCCACGACACCCAGATGTTTGAATTTCATTCCCATTTCTTGCATGGGACCTATAAATTCACCCAAAGACACACATGTGATTTTTCAACAAACTTAGGTGCATTGGAGCATGTGCTTGTAGTTCAAATTTGAATTATGCACATTAAATGCCCAGAAACTCAATTAATGCATAAAAATGCCAAACGAACCCGGAATAATTCCAAATTTAAACACGACACTCATATACTAGTTGCATGTTCACTGTACGTAAATATTCTAGCAATTCAAACACCATCCTTTCCCTCTGTAACACTATTTTATCTTTCAAAACATAATGAAAAAAATCAGGTATACCACAAACAGTTTACTAGAAAGAATCGTGTGGGATGCGATATAAAATATCTTGGCGCACCATCTTGTCTGGCTTACGCAGGAAGCTTCGTCGTCTACAGTCCACCGCCCCCGCTTGAACCACACTTGCGCGTCAGTTTCTCGCGGCACTGAGCGAATTTTTTTGCCACCGCGGAAATATCTATCTCCCCGCCCCCTCCCTCCTACCAAAAGCCACATTTCCACTGTTCCTCCTTGCTTTCCAAATTCAAACCTTCACTGCTGCTTACTGGCAGCTCAGCCTCCTCATCGACGACCCTTCTTCTTGCAGCGCCGCCTCCTCGCCGACTACCCTTCTTCTTGCAGCGCCGCCTCCTCACCGGCGACCCTTCTTCTTGCAACGCCGCCTCCTCGCCGGCGACCCTTCTTCTTGCTGCGTGGCCTGCTCGCCGCCGACCCTTCTTCTTGTTGCGCAGCCTCGTCAATATGGTCAGGTAATCCACACCCCACCCACACCATCCTCCTCCTTTCCCGTCCCACATGCCCCGACCGACGGAGCGACACCTTCCACCGAAATCACTGCCCCCCTCCTCCAATTAAGCGCCGCCCACAGCCATTTTACATGCAGTATAACATGGAGCTCAGTAGCATGCGGCCGCACGTGCGAACGAGGTTGCTATGGATGCCATGCGTGTCGACCGCCAGATCTTGGAGGAGCACCTCGTCTTCGAGGCCACCGTTGACACGGCCACGCGGTTGTCTACATTAAAATACAGTTCGTGATGATTTCTCGAGGCCACCACCAGTGCCTTCTAGTGATTTGTCCTCTGTAATGTTAATATGCAATCTGATGTTCAGTTAACAGTTTAGTCCTCTGAAATGTAATGTTCAGTTAATAACACTTTGGTCCAACAATTGCTACATTTCGTAGTACTGTTCTCAAGCATTCTTTGTTTTGTAACTGTCTTATCTTCTAGTACATGTTTCTATTCTGCAATTTCGTGCTCAGTTAACTATTTTGGTTCATTTGGTCTGCTGTCCATTTAACTGTTTGGTTTAGTTCTGCAATTTGATTTTCATTTGTTGTGGATACAATTTTCTATTGTTATGCATGTGACACCAATCGAATTTGGTTGTACTCAATACATATTCTACTGATAGTATGGCAACTCTCAGTTAACCTGATCAAGATCTTCCTTATGTTTGTTGCAGGGAAACAATGGGAGACACTGTGGTTTACCATCGAGGTTTGTTCAAGCAGGGTCCTTTGGCTAATAGCACATTATTGTGCAGTTGCAGGAATCATTCTAATATTTAGGTTTCTTACAATTTGGTCTTGCACATGTAGGTCCTGCTGTTAGAGGCTTAGACCCACTGTTCGACCCATTTTGCATATGGGGAAATGAGATGTCCAAAAATATCAGTCAAGTCAAGAAACTCAGAAAGATTGTTAGGATGAAGAAACTTGTGACGAATAACAGCAAGATCTTTGTTTGCACAATGAAGAAGACTTCAGTCTACTATAGGATGGTACCAACTCTTTTACCTTGTTTTTACCCCTTGCGCCATTTCAAAATTTACAACAGTGATTTATGCATAGCTTTGTTTTCAGTACTTTTCAAAGCAGTTCACCGTTGGTTACCTCTCAAACCACCTGCATGGTCAAGAGAAGGAAGGTATTCATTCAACACCCATGGTACAATATTGAAGTCTTGTTGAAGAGGACGAAGGTTGGGCGGGCGATTATCCATAGCCATTGGCCTAAAGTTGCAAGCACATTCAACATCACTGAAGGCTCAATATTTGCCTTTCGCTTCTACAGTTTCCCAGATGAGATTCATCTGTCTATTTACCGTGTATGATGCTACTTTCCAAAGGTTTTTGATGCTACATGTAAAACTTGGTGCTGTTATGTAATGGCGTAACTGAGTGCCGAAGCTATCTGATGTAATTCGATTATGAAATCCTGGTTGCTTTTATACGGATATGAAATATCTGGCGTGTTTTATAAGAAATACAGTTTGATTAGTACATGGATTATCAATAATAGGCTAATTACCCTGCTTATTGGGGTTTTCTATTGCAGACGGTTACTCAGACAGCACCGTGGGCGATGAACTCAAACAACCCGCACGGTTTCTAGAAAGTAGGCGTGTTTGATCAACTAACAATCACACACGGCTTCCGGCAGTGAACTGTTTGCGTTAGGCCAACTTGCACAAACGTTTCCACACAAAGAACTGTGTGTGATATACATACCTACGGAAATGTTTTTCTAGGATTCACCGTGTGGGATGTACATACCTACGGAAATGATTTTCTGGGATTCACCGTGTGGGATGTACATACCTACGGAAATGATTTTCTGGGATTCACTGTGTGGGATGTACATACCTACGGAAATGATTTTCTGGGAGTCACCGTGTGGGATGTACATACCTACGGAAATGATTGGGTTTCTATGCCTCACCCGATCGCACACGGCCCCAGCCTGGGTCCCAGGAGGGCCTATCCCCAACGATTTTTGGGCCGTGTGGGAAGGACCCCCTATCGCCCACACTCACTTGGCGATGGTTCCAAATGCCATCGCGGAAAGGGGTTAATAACCGTTTGTTTAGCACGTCGTTGTACCAGTGAAGGGAAAATTGTGTGTGTGTGGTATATGTACACATCATCCATTATGATGCGCATGTGCATGTGTTGGTTAGCACAAAATATCCAATGCTCAAATAAATGAGATACATTATATAGAAACATGTCATCCATCATGATAGGTTTGTTGTTATGTGTAGCATTATGGGGACTCAAATTTTGGAATGCATCATGTGAAACACCTAGAGCATTGATGTCTACTACACAACCTTCTTCTTGTAGACGTTGTTGGGCTTCCAAGTGCAGAGGTTTGTAGGACAGTAGCAAATTTCCCTCAAGTGGATGACCTAAGGTTTATCAATCCATGGGAGGCGTAGGATGAAGATGGTCTCTCTCAAGCAACCCTGCAACCAAATAACAAAGAGTCTCTTGTGTCCCCAACACACCCAATACAATGGTAAATTGTGTAGATGCACTAGTTCGGCGAAGAGATGGTGATACAAGTGCAATATGGATGATAGATATAGGTTTTTGTAATCTGAAAATATAAAAACAGCAAGGTAACTAATGATAAAAGTGAGCACACGGTATTGCAATGCGTTGAAACAAGGCCTAGGGTTCATACTTTCACTAGTGCAAGTTCTCTCAACAATAATAACATAATTGGATCATATAACTATCCCTCAACATGCAACAAAGAGTCACTCCAAAGACACTAATAGAGGAGAACAAACGAAGAAATTATGGTAGGGTACGAAACCACCTCAAAGTTACCCTTTCTGATCGATCTATTCAAGAGTCCGTAGTAAAATAACATGAAGCTATTCTTTCCGTTCGATCTATCATAGAGTTCGTACTAGAATAACACCTTAAGACACAGATCAACCAAAACCCTAATGTCACCTAGATACTCCAATGTCACCTCAAGTATCCATGGGTATGATTATACGATATGCATCACACAATCTCAGATTCATCTATTCAAACCAACACAAAGAACTTCACAGAGTGCCCCAAAGTTTCTATCGGAGAGTCAAGACGAAACGTGTGCCAACCCCTATGCATAAGTTCACAAGGTCATTGAACCCGCAAGTTGATCACCAAAACATACATCAAGTAGATCACGTGAATATCCCATTGTCACCACAGATAAGCACATGCAAGACATACATCAAGTGTTCTCAAATCCTTAAAGACTCAATCCGATAAGATAACTTCAAAGGGAAAACTCAATCCATTACAAGAGAGTAGAGGGGGAGAAACACCATCAGATCAACCTCTAATAGCAAAGCTCGCGATATATCAAGATCGTGCCAAATCAAGAACACGAGAGAGAGAGAGAGATCAAACACATAGCTACTGGTACATACCCTCAAACCCGAGGGTGAACTACTCCCTCCTCGTCGTGGAGAGCGCCGGGATGATGAAGATGGCCACCGGTGAGGGTCCCCCCCCTCCGGCAGGGTGCCGGAATGGGTCTAGATTGGTTTTCGGTGGCTACAGAGGCTTGCGGCGGCGGAACTCCTGATCTATTCTGCTCCATGATGTTTTTAAGGTATATGGATATATATATATAGGCGAAAGAAGCCGGTCAGGGGAGCCACGAGGGGCCCACGAGGGTGGGGGGCATGCCCAGGGGGCAGGCGCGCCTCCCTGCCTCGTGGCCACCTTGAAGCTTCCGTGACGTCTACTCCAAGTCTCCTGGATTGCTTCCGTTCCAAAAAATAACTCTCCCGAAGGTTTCATTCCGTTTGGACTCCGTTTGATATTCCTTTTCTTCGAAACACTGAAATAGGCAAGAAACAATAATTTGGGCTGGGCCTCCAGTTAGTAGGTTAGTCCCAAAAATGATATAAAAGTGTAAAGTAAAGCCCGTAAACATCAAAAATAGGTAATATAATAGCATGGAACAATAAAAAATTATAGGTACGTTGGAGACGTATCAAGCATCCCCAAGCTTAATTCCTGCTCGTCCTCGAGTAGGTAAATGATAAAAACAGAATTTTTTATGTGGAATGCTACCTAGCATATTTCTCAATGTAATTTTCTTTATTGTGGCATGAATGTTCAGATCCAAATGATTCAAAATAAAAGTTCATATTGACATAAGAGATAGTAATACTTCAAGCATACTAACAAAGTAATCATGTCCTCTCAAAATAACATGGCTAAAGAAAGTTCATCCCTACAAAATCATATAGTTTGGTCATGCTCCATTTTCGTCACACAAGAATGCTCTCATCTTGCACAACCCCGATGACAAGCCAAGCAATTGTTTCATACTTTAGTAATCTCAAAGTTTTTTCAACTTTCACGCAATACATGAGCGTGAGCCATGGACATAGCACTATGGGTGGAATAGAATATAATGACGGGGGTTATGTGGAGAAGACAAAAAAGGAGAAAGTCTCACATCGACGCGGCTAATCAACGGGCTAGGGAGATGCCCATCGATTGATGTCAATGCAAGGAGTAGGGATTGCCATGCAACGGATGCACTAGAGCTATAAATGTATGAAAGCTCAACAAAAGAAACTAAGTGGATGTGCATCCAACTTGCTTGCTCACGAAGACCTAGGGCATTTGAGGAAGCCCATTGTTGGAATATACAAGCCAAGTTCGATAATGAAAAATTCCCACTAGTATATGAAAGTGACAAAACAAGAAACTTTCTATCATAAACATCATGGTGCTACTTTGAAGCACAAGTGTGGAAAAATGATAGTAGCATTGTCCCTTTTTATTTCTCTTTTTTTTCTTTTTTTATTTGGCCTTTCTTTTTTTGGCCTCCCCTTTTTTTTGGCCTCCCCTTTTTTTTGGCCTCCCCTTTTTTTTGGGACAATGCTCCATCACACTTCTACTTATTTACAACTCAAAGATTCAACTCGATAATAGAACAAAGTATGACTATATGAATGCCTTCGGCGGTGTACCGGGATGGGCAATGACTCATGAGTGACATGTACGAAAGAATTATGAACGGTGGCTTTGCCACAAATACGATGTCAACTACATGATCATGCAAGGCAATATGACAATGACAATGATGATGCGTGTCATAATAAACGGAACGGTGGAAAGTTGCATGGCAATATATCTCGGAATGGCTATGGAAATGCCATAATAGGTAGGTATGGTGGCTGTTTTGAGGAAGATATAAGGAGGTTTATGTGTGATAGAGCGTATCATATCACGGGGTTTGGATGCACTGGCGAAGTTTGCACCAACTCTCAAGGTGAGAAAGGGCAATGCATGGTACCGAAGAGGCTAGCAATGATGGAAGGTGAGAGTGCGTATACTCCATGGACTCAACATTAGTCATAAAGAACTCACATACTTATTGCAAAAATCTACAAGTCATCAAAAACCAAGCACTACGCGCATGCTCCTAGGGGGATAGATTGGTAGGAAAAGACCATCGCTCGTCCCCGACCGCCACTCATAAGGAAGACAATCAAAGAAACACCTCATGCTTCAAATTTGTCACACAACAGTTACCATGCGTGCATGCTACGGGACTTGCAAACCCCAACACAAGTATTTCTCAAATTCACAACTACTCAACTAGCATGACTCTAACATTACCACCTTTATATCTCAAAACAATTATCAAGCATCAAATTGATCATAGCATGCAATTCACTTCTTATGATAGTTTTTATCATACCCAACTTGGATGCCCATCATATTAGGACCAATTTTATAACCATAGTAAATACCATGCTGTTCTAAAAGACTCTCAAAATAATATAAATGAAGCATGAGATATCAATAATTTCTACAAAATAAAAACACCGCCGTGCTCTAAAAGGATATAAGTGAAGCACTAGAGCAAACAACAAACTACTCCGAAAGATATAAGTGAAGATGAATGAGTAGTTGAATAATTATGTAACTATGTGGATCCTCTCTAACATTTAAGAATTTCAGACCTTGATATTTTATTCAAACAGAAAGCAAAACAAAAGAAAATAAAATAACGCTCCAAGCAAAACACATATCATGTGGTGAATAAAAATATAGCTCCAAGTAAAGTTACCGATGAACGATGACGAAAGAGGGGATGCCTTCCGGGGCATCCCCAAGCTTAGGCTATTGGTCATCCTTGAATATTACCTTGGGGTGCCTTGGGCATCCCCAAGCTTAGGCTCTTGCCACTCCTTATTCCATAGTCCATCGAATCTTTACCCAAAACTTGAAAACTTCACAACACAAAACTTAACAAAAAACTCGTAAGCTCCGTTAGTATAAGAAAATAAATCACCACTTAGGTACGGTTATAAACTCATTCTAAATTCATATTGGTGTAATATCTATTGTATTCCAACTTATCTATGGTTCATACCCTCCGATACTACTCATAGATTCATCAAAATATGCAAACAACACATAGAAAACAGTATCTGTGAAAACAGAACAGTCTTTAGTAATCTGCATCAAACACAAACTTCTGGAACTCAGAAAAATCTGCCAAAATAGGACGACCTAGATAATTTGATTATTTATCTACTGCAACTAGAATCAGTATTTTATCACTTTCTGGTGATTTTTAACAATTGTTTTTGTGAGCAGAAAGTTTCTGTCTTTTTCAGCAAGATCAAATAATTATCATCCAAGAAGATCCTATAGGTCTTACTTGGCACAAACACTAATTAAAACATAAAAGCACATCTAACCAGAGGCTAGATGATTTATTTATTACTAAACAGGAACAAAAAGCAAGGAACAAAAATAAAATTGGGTTGCCTCCCAACAAGCGCTAACGTTTAACACCCCTAGCTAGGCATGATGATTTCAATGATGCTCACAAAAAGGATAAGAATTCAAACATAAAGAGAGCATCATGAAGAATATGACTAGAACATTTAAGTCTAACCCACTTCCTATGCATAGGGATTTTGTGAGCAAACAACTTATGGGAACAATAATCAACTAGCATAGGAAGGCAAAACAAGCATAACTTCAAAACTTTAAGCACATAGAGAGGAAACTTGATATTATTGCAATTCCTACAAGCATATATTCCTCCCTCATAATAATTTTCAGTAGCATCATGAATGAATTCAACAATATAACCATCACCTAAAGCATTGTTTTCATGATCTACTTGCATAAAAAATTTATTACTCTCCACATAAGCAAAATTCTTCTCTTCCGGAATAGTAGTGGGAGCAAACTCAACAAAATAACTATCATGTGAAGCATAATCCAATTGAAAATTATAATCATGATGACAAGTTTCATGGTTATCTTTATTCTTTTAGCATACGTGTCATCACAATAATCATCATAAATAGAAGGCATGCTTTCATTATAATAAATTTGCTCATCAAAACTTGGGGGACTAAACATATCATCTTCATCAAACATAGCATCCCCTAGCTTGTGGCTTTGCATATAATTAGCATCATGGGTATTCAAAGAATTCATACTAACAACATTGCAATCATGCTCATCATTCAAAGATTTAGTGCCAAACATTTTAATGCATTCTTCTTCTAGTACTTGGGCACAATTATCGGAATCCTTATTTTCATGAAAGGCATTAAAAAGATGAAGCATATGAGGCACCCTTAACTCCATTTTTTGTAGTTTTATTTTATAAACTAAACTAGTGACAAAACAAGAAACTAAAAGATTCGATTGCAAGATCTAAAGATATACCTTCAAGCACTAACCTCCCTGGCAACGGTGCCAGAAAATTCTTGATGTCTACTACACAACCTTCTTCTTGTAGACGTTGTTGGGCTTCCAAGTGCAGAGGTTTGTAGGACAGTAGCAAATTTCCCTCAAGTGGATGACCTAAGGTTTATCAATCCATGGGAGGCGTAGGATGAAGATGGTCTCTCTCAAGCAACCCTGCAACCAAATAACAAAGAGTCTCTTGTGTCCCCAACACACCCAATACAATGGTAAATTTTATAGGTGCACTAGTTTGGCGAAGAGATGGTGATGCAAGTGCAATATGGATGATAGATATAGGTTTTTGTAATCTGAAAATATAAAAACAGCAAGGTAACTAATGATAAAAGTGAGCACAAACGGTATTGCAATGCGTTAAAACAAGGCCTAGGGTTCATACTTTCACTAGTGCAAGTTCTCTCAACAATAATAACATAATTGGATCATATAACTATCCCTCAACATGCAACAAAGAGTCACTCCAAAGACACTAATAGAGGAGAACAATCGAAGAGATTATGGTAGGGTACGAAACCACCTCAAAGTTATCCTTTCTGATCGATCCATTCAAGAGTCCGTAGTAAAATAACATGAAGCTATTCTTTCCGTTTGATCTATCATAGAGTTCGTACTACAATAACACCTTAAGACACAAATCAACCAAAACCCTAATGTCACCTAGATACTCCAATGTCACCTCAAGTATCCGTGGGTATGATTATACGATATGCATCGCACAATCTTAGATTCATCTATTCAAACCAACACAAAGAACTTCAAAGAGTGCCCCAAAGTTTCTATCGGAGAGTCAAGACGAAAACGTGTGCCAACCCCTATGCATAAGTTCACAAGGTCACTGAACCCGCAAGTTGATCACCAAAACATACATCACGTAGATCACATGAATATCCCATTGTCACCACAGATAAGCACATGCAAGACATACATCAAGTGTTCTCAAATCCTTAAAGACTCAATCCGATAAGATAACTTCAAAGGGAAAACTCAATCCATTACAAGAGAGTAGAGGGGGAGAAACATCATCAGATCCAACTATAATAGCAAAGCTCGCGATACATCAAGATCGTGCCAAATCAAGAACACGAGAGAGAGAGAGATCAAACACATAGCTACTGGTACATACCCTCAGCCCCGAGGGTGAACTACTCCCTCCTCGTCGTGGAGAGCGCCGGAATGATGAAGATGGCCACCGGTGAGGGTTCCCCCTCCAGCAGGGTGCCGGAACGGGTCTAGATTGGTTTTCGGTGGCTACAGAGGCTTGCGGCGGCAGAACTCTCGATCTATTCTGCTCCCCGATGTTTTTAGGGTATATGGATATATATAGGTGAAAGAAGTCGGTCAGGGGAGCCACGAGGGGCCCACGAGGGTGGGGGCGCGCCCAGGGGGGCAGGCGCGCCTCCCTGCCTCGTGGCCACCTCGAAGCTTCCGTGACGTCTACTCCAAGTCTCCTGGATTGCTTCCATTCCAAAAATAACTCTCTCGAAGGTTTCATTCCGTTTGGACTCCGTTTGATATTCCTTTTCTTCGAAACACTGAAATAGGCAAGAAAACAACAATTTGGGTGGGCCTCCGGTTAGTAGGTTAGTCCCAAAAATGATATAAAAGTGTAAAGCCCATAAACATCCAAAACAGGTAATATAATAGAATGGAACAATCAAAAATTATAGATACGTTGGAGACGTATCAAGCATTGTTATTAATGGTATGCATATGGTGCACACAAGGGATGGAATCATGCGATACGCAATAACTTTCATGGCTTGGCATTTGAGATGAATTGCACAAATTTTGCAAAGGTAGCATAGCAATATCATCACAAGAGAAACAAATACCAATAACCATGACCTTGTCATCTATGCCATAAATGCAAATGGGATTTATTTTAATGGGGCGTGCATAGTTACTATGTTGAGATTGTAATGATGCAATATGGGAGATATCACTCATAGCATATGAGAAGTTTAATGGATTGTCAAACATGACGTGACCAATAGAATTTTCACATGATATCCTATGGAGCATAGCATCACAACTAGGCAAATTGACATGCTCATCATTATATTCATCATAAATGGGCGGCATATCGAAATAAGCATAGTATGCGATGAATCCATAAGGTGATCAACATCATGCAAGCTATAATTTGCAAGATAGTCTAGTAGTGGGACAAGTCAAGGTCCATCACCTATATTACCTTTAGAGCTCCGCTCTTGTGTTGTAGGTGAGGTAGCAAAAATTGACCCTTGGTCAATATCTTTGTCAACTTTATGGAACCATGTGGGGGTGCAATATTGTCCATCATGGTCGTCGTTTTGCCCATTGGAGGTATGGACTCGTTGAGGATTGGCACTTCGTCTTGTAGGAGATCTATCACCAAAGAAGAAAACACACTCGGAGTAGAGGGTAAGTCATTAGAAATCACGGTGGCCTCCCATGCCATCTCAACTACCTCACTCACTAAGTGTTGTGGCTCACACACTCCCGATAAGATGCTCTCACTCATATGGTTGGTGGAGTCACTCAAATGGCTCTCAACCTCCCATAGGACGTGTGGCATGCTCTCATGTGTGGGGCTAGTGGTGGTCACACTCATCCTCTCACAGGAAATGCACTCAATGTCACATATGGTGGAGTCACTCATATCACTCATGGGGTGGTGGCTCTCCTCACATGGGAATTGGGGCATCTCATCATATGTGGTTGGCGGAGAGATGTAGGTGCAAATTGCTCCATGCTCAACTCCTATCGCTGCCTTGGTTGAAGGGATAGTCCCATGCTCAACCTCCTCCTCCATAACACCTCCAAAGATGAATGTCGTAGGAAGTGGCAAATCATCACTCTCCTCCGAGGCCAAACAGAGGGTCTCATGTGCGGTCTCGTAGCTTGACTCAGAGTACGAGTCCCAATGGGGCGCCGTCTTCATGTTGTTGAAGAGGTTCGTGCTTGTCACCGTGGTCAAAGGGGATGGTCCTTGCTCGACCGTCTTGTCGTTGTCTTGTTGTAGGAGGCCCATATGATGTGGCACCTCGTAGCTCGTCTCCATGACCGAAGGGAATTTCCCATGCTCGGCCATCTTCCTTGAGGGGCTTCCGAAGATGGAAGTGTCGCCTTCGCTTGTAGGCGGTCACCTTGGACTTGATGATGTTGATGTAGGCGTACTTGTGGGAAGTAGGAGAAGCTGTCGTACATCCAAAGGCGAAGATGCCTTGATAACACCTCGCGAAGAGGCCGAAGTGGAGGTGGTAGTCGTAGCTTCCTCTTGGTGGTGCTTGTCTCACGGTCTTCTCATGTGCTCATGAAGGTTAGCGTAGCATGATGTAGAGCTTGTTGGGACTTGTAGGTTTGCGCTTGGCGAGCATATTTATGATGATGGTGTCATTGTCATGCTTGAGCTCGTAGTAGATGTCGTCCGTCGTCGTCGCACACATGATGCTTGGAGGAGACTTGCCCTTCATGAGGATTTGGATCACGGATGTGATGATGGTCTCCGTGGAGATGTGGACATGGACGAATTGCGCTTGTATCACATGTCCTCTCCGAAGATTTGCGACTCGCTCGCCGCCGCCTTGAGGATGACGAAGGGGAAGAAGAAGACTTGTAGTCCGCCACCATGTCTCGTACTTGATCCGTTAGCTCGTCTAACTTGGTGTCGATGTAGTCCCTTTTCCTTGCTTCGGAGTGACATAAGTAGATGGTGAGGTTGTTGATGCGCTCTGGCAAGGTAGATTATAAACCTTGCATTTCTTGTTGTAGCCCGAAGTGGTGAGTGTTGATGTAGTTGTTCGCGCCGTTATTGTCATCGAAGAGCGGAGATGAAATGCTTCCCCTATCCATCACAAGACTCGAGCAAATGTGAGTGGAAGAAAGGAAAGAACTATACCAATGTACCTTATCCAATGTTGAAAATGGATCCATGACCACTCAATAGTGTAGCAAGGAAATAGCACAATTGGTACCGGATCTTGTCAATTCTCACACCTACACAAGTAAAGCTTTTGGTGGAGCTTGGTGAGGATAGTGGCACAAAAATTTGATGTAAAATGTTAGCAAGAGTCTATAATGTTGAAGGAGATTCACAAATTCGCAAGTGAAACAAGTAGACCAATAGCAATATGGCACACGGAAACACACACACGGATAGATAAATGGGGTCATGCAACTAAGGAGTGAGTGGAATCCACAGAAAATGCTCTTGTTGTGCAACTCTAGAGAAACACTAGCATGATTGCTCAATAGGCGGATACGACTATTGTGCACAACCTATAAGAGACAAAAATGCAACGACTTCTATCCCAAGCATGATATGTATGTATGGTTCCCAGTGTTCCGTTAATGTCTACTACGCAACTTTATTCTTGTAGACACGTGTTGGGCCTCCAAGCATAGAGTTCTGTAGGACAGTAGCAATTTTCCCTCAAGTGGATAGCCTAAGGTTTATCAATCCGTGAGAGGTGTAGGATGAATATGGTCTCTCCCAAACGACCCTGCAACCAAATACAAGAAATCTCTAGTGTCCGCAACACACCTAATACAATGGCAAATTGTATAGGTGCACTAGTTCGGTGAAGAGATGGTGATAAAAGTGTAATACGGATGGTAGAAATATATTTTTATAATCTGAATAAATAAAAACAGCAAGGTAGAAAATAGTAAACGGGCACAAAAACGGTATTGCAATGCTTGAAAATGAGGCCTGGATCGGTACTTTCGCTAGTGCAATCTCTCAACAATGCTAATATAATTGGATCATATAACCACCGCTCAAAGTGCGATGAAGAAATCACTCCAAAGTTCCTATCTAGCGGAGAACATAAGACGGAATTGTTTGTAGGGTACGAAACCACCTCAAAGCTATTCTTTCCGATCAATCTATCCTAGAGTTCGTACTAAAATAACACCAAGCTATTCTTTCCGATCGATCTAACCAAGAGTTCATACTAAAATAACACCAAAGCAAATTTAGATTCGTAATATTGAATCCAACACAAAGAACTTCAAAGAGTGCCCCAAGATTTCTACCAGAGAAACAAAGACAAGAACGTGCATCAACCCATATGCATAGATTACCCCAATGTCACCTCGGGAATCCGCGAGTTGAGTGCAAAAACATATATCAAGTGAATCAATACATACCCCATTGTCACCACGAGTATTCAATTGCAAGACATATATCAAGTGTTCTCAAATCCATAAAAGTATTCAATCTGATAACAACGAAATCTCAAAGGGAAAAACTCAATTCATCACAACAAGATAGAGAGGGGAAAACAACATATGATCCGACTATATTAACAAAGCCCGCGATACATCAAGATCGTGACATCTCAAGAACACGAGATATAGAGACAGAGAGATTAAACACATAGCTACTAGTACAAACCCTCATCCCCGAGGGTGGACTACTCCCTCCTCATCGTGGTGGCCACCGGGATGATGAAGATGGCCACCTGAGATGATTCCCCCCTCCGGCAGGGTGTCGGAAAGGATCTAGATTGGTTTTCGGTGGCTATGAAGCCTTGCGGCGGTGGAACTTCTGATCTAGGTTAACCACGAAGGGTTTCGGAATATTTGGGAATTTATAGTGCAAAGAAGGGGTACGGGAGGCCACCGAGGTGAACACGACCCACCAGGGCGTGCCTGGGGGGCCAGGCGCGCCCTGGTGGATTTTGCCCCCCACGGGGCGCCCCAAGTGCATCTCTGGCCCATCGGGTGTCTTTTGGTCCATAAAAATTATCCAAAAAGTTTCGCGGTGTTTGGACTACGTTTGATATTGATTTCATGCGATGTAAAAAACAAGCAAAAAACATCAACTGGCACTTGGCACTGGGTCAATAGGTTATTCCCAAAAAATGATATAAAGTTGCTATAAAATGATTGTAAAACATCCAAGAATGATAATATAATAGCATGAATGCTTCATAAATTATAGATACGTGGGAGACGTATCACCATCCCCAAGCTTAATTCCTACTCATCCTCGAGTAGATAAATGATAAAAGAAATAATTTATGAAGTGTGAATGCTAGCAAAGTGCATAAGTTTGATCAATGACAATTTCAATCACTTTTCCTAGCATCAAAACAACAATTCTTTCTTATAAAACTTCTCGTGTTATAGTGGCAACCAATTCACATGTTAAGGTTCAAACAATGAATTCTCTTGAAACTCAACAACCTATGTTCTCAGTCACCGAGCAATTGTAATTCAACTTATTCAACAGAGTTTAAGTAAGAGCTCCACATACTCAACCATCATATAGTCTTCTATGATTGCTAACACTCACCGCGTGCACATGAGCAAAACATTTCAACCA
This sequence comes from Triticum aestivum, assembly GCF_018294505.1. NCBI lineage: Eukaryota > Viridiplantae > Streptophyta > Magnoliopsida > Poales > Poaceae > Triticum > Triticum aestivum. The sequence goes on from NC_057796.1 coordinate 178,894,708, forward strand.
GACACATAGAAAGATAGGGGCTTATTGTTTTGCCTCCCAACGTATTCACCTCAAGGGTGATGTCAACAATAATAACTCATGCTACCCATATTCAACTGGATATATGTGCCTAGATCTTTCCTCACCACATGTTGCTTGCCAAAAGAGAAAAAATAAAAGGGAATAGAGAGAAAAACTTTGACTCTTTTCATAAAAGTAAAAGATAGGCCCTTCGCAGAGGGAAGCAGAGGTTGCCATGCGCTTATTTGTTTGTATGCTCAACCCCTTAGTGCAAAAGAACGTCACGTTATATTGCCCCTTATGATAGCATCCTCTATTATGCAGTTTGTCGCTTTTATTCTTTGCCATCACAAGTTCGTACAATGCTCAATTTTCTCTTACACTAAATGTTCTAACAGTTTTAGAAGCAATTTTTATTGCCTTATTGCACCGATGACAACTTACTTGAAGGATCTTATTCAATCCTTAGGTAGGTGTGGTGGAATCTTGAAAATAAGATTTGGGTTTAAGGTTTTTTTGGATGCACAAGTAGTATCTCTACTTGGTGCGGAATTTGTGGCTAGCAAAGATGGGGGGCAAGCACCACATGCTGGAGGATCTATGACAATATAACTTTTGTGTGAATATGAACAAACATAAACCATTACATTGTCTTCCTTGTCCAACGTCAACAATTTTTGCATATAATATTTTGATGGGGGCTCACAATCACAAAAGATTTCCAATATAGTGTATTTGCATGTGAAAGTTCTCTTCCTTATACTAATTATTAGTGAATTGCTTGTATGACCAATATTGTGATTGTCAAGCCTCAAAAGATTTCACTTTCTAAACCCAATGTGAAGCTACCACTAGGCATGATATGATTTCAAATTCATGAAATCCAATTTATTCAACAATTTACTCATAGGATATAAGTGAAGCACAAGACTAAATGACAAGCTACTCCAAAAAGATATAAGTGAAGATCAAGCGAGTAGTTATGTAAATGGGTAGCTATTTGAGGACTCTATCTTATTAAGAACTTTCAGATCTAGGTATTTTATTAAAACAGAAAGCAAAACAAAATAAAATGACATTCCAACAATAGCACAACTCATGTGGAGAAGCAAAAACTTAGGCTCAACCGATACTAACCGATAATGTTGAAGAAGAAAGGAGGGATGCCTACCGGGGCATCCCCAAGCTTAGATGTTTGAGACTTCTTGAATATTATCTTGGGATGCCATGGGCATCCCCAAGCTTGAGTTTTTGTGTCTCCTTAATTCTTCTCATATCACGGTTTTTCTAAATCTCAAAAGCTTCATCCACACAAAACTCAACAAGAACTCGTGAGATAAGTTAGTATAAACCAATGCAAAAACCTCATCATTCTCTACTATAGTAAATCACTAAAATTATTATTCAACATTTCATACTAAATTCCTCTGCATATTTAATACTCCTATCCTCAAATAGGATCATTAAACAAGCAAACATATGGAAACAATGCAAACATAATAGCAATCTGCCAAAACAGTACAGTTTGTAAAGAATGCAAGAGTATCAATACTTATTCAATTCCAAAAGTTATGAAAATTTACCACCCTGTAGAAAATTTATTAGAGCTTACTTTGCAAAAAGTTTCAACATTTTATCATATTCTGACTTTTCTAGGGAATTTTTGAAACAACGGTAATCTTTCTGTTTTTAGACAGCAACATGTATACTTGCAAAATAAGCACGGCAAAGGCTATCATTGCCACTTTTATTGAAATAAAATATGCAAAAAATTATTCTAAATAATAGCAAGAAAATCCTAACAAAATAAATTGACGCTCCAAGCAAAAACACATATCATGTGACGAATGAAAACATAGCTCCAAGTGAGGTTACCGATAATGTTGGAGATGAAAGAGGGGATGCCTTTCGGGGCATCCCCAAGCTTATTTGCTTGGATATTCCTTGAATATTACCTTGGGGTGCCTTAGGCATCCCCAAGCTTAGGGTCTTGTCACTCCGTATTCTCCTCATATCGACATCTCACCCAGAACTTGAAAACTTCAATCACACAAAACTTAACGGAACTTCGTGAGATAGGTTAGTATGATAAAGAGCAAACCATTTCAGTTTGGGACTGTCAAAGACAAGACTCATAATTGTTTCCACACAATGCCTACTATAGCATATCATTTCCACAATTTATACTAAGCAATATAAGCCATAGAAACTACTCCCTCCGTCCCAAAATTCTTGTCTTAAATTTCTCTAGATACGGATGTATCTAATACTAAAACGTGACTTGATACATCCGTATTTAGACAAATGTAAGACAAGAATTTTGGGACGGAGGGAGTAGAAAACAAGCAAACTATGCATTGAAAACATAATCTGTCAAAAATAGAACAATATGTAGTAATCTATACTCAAACCATACTTCTGCTACTCCAAAAATTCTTAAAAAATTAGGACCACGTGAAAAAATTGTAGATTAATCTTCTGCAATAAGAATCAACTCAAAAGCACTCTTGTGTTAAAAACGAGAATTATTTTCGTGAGCGCAAAAGTTTCTGTTTTTCAGCAAGATCAAATCAACTATCACCCAACATGATCCCAAAGGCTTTACTTGGCACTTTATTGAAACAAAAGCTATAGAACATGATTACTACAAAAGCATAATCATGTGAACACACAAAAACTATAGGTAAAAGTGTTGGGTTGTCTCCCAACAAGCACTTTTCTTTTATGCCTTTTAAGCTAGGCATGATGATTTCAATGATGCTTGCATAAAAGATAAGAATTGAAACATGAAGAGAGCATCATGAAGCATATGACTAGCACATTTAGGTCTAACCCACTTCCTATGCATAGGGATTTTGTGAGCAAACAACTTATGGGAACAAGAATCAACTAGCATAGGAAGGCAAAACAAATGCAACTTCAGAACAATCAACACATAGAGAAGAAACTTGATATTATTGAGATATGTAAGAGCGTAAGTTCCTTCCTCATAATAATTTTCAGAAACATCATGAATGGATTCAACAATATAACTATCACATACATCACTCTTTTCATGATGCACAAGCATAGAAGATTTATTACTCTTTGTGGCATATATGTCATCATAATAATCATCATAGACAGCAACTTTATTGTCATGGTCAATTGAAACCTCTTCCAAAATAGTGGATGTATCACTAAATAAAGTCATGACCCCTCCAAATCCACTTTCATCAATATTGTAATAAGATTCAACACCCTCCAAAATAGTGGGATCACTACTACCTAGAGTTGACACTCTTCCAAACCCACTTTCATCAATGTAATCATCATAAATAGGAGGCATGCTATCATCATAATAAATTTGCACATCATATCTTGGGGGACAAAAAATATCACCTTCATCAAACATAGCATCCCCAAAATATGGCTTTGCATATCGTTAGAATCATGGATATTCAAAGAGTTCATACAAATAACATTGTAATCATGCTCATCATTCAAATATTTTGTGCCGAACATTTTATTGACTTCTTCTTCTAACAATTGAGCACAATTTTCCGAACCATCATTTTCAAGAAAGATATTATAAAGATGATCAATAATATGATGCAACCTAAATTCCATTTTTTGTAGTTTCCTTTATGAACCAAAGTAGTGGTAAAACAAGAAACTAAAAGATTCAATTGCAAGATCTAGAGATATACCTTCAAGCACTCACCTCCCCGGCAACAGCGCCAGAAAAGAGCTTGATGTCTACTACGCAACTTTATTCTTTTAGACACGTGTTGGGCCTCCAAGCGCAGAGTTTTGTAGGATAGTAGCAATTTTCCCTCAAGTGGATGACCTAAGGTTTACCAATCCGTGAGAGGTGTAGGATGAAGATGGTCTCTCTCAAACGACCCTGCAACCAAATACAAGAAATCTCTTGTGTCCCCAACACACCCAATACAATGGCAAATTGTATAGGTGCACTAGTTCGGCGAAGAGATGGTGATAAAAGTGTAATATGGATGGTAGAAATATATTTTTATAATCTGAATAAATAAAAACATCAAGGTAGAAAATAGTAAACGGGCACAAAAACGGTATTGCAATGCTTGAAAATGAGGCCTAGGGTCCGTACTTTCGCTAGTGCAATCGCTCAACAATACTAATATAATTGGATCATATAACCACCCCTCCAAGTGCGATGAAGCAATCACTCCAAAGTTCCTATCTAGCAGAGAACATAAGACGGAATTGTTTGTAGGGTATGAAACCACCTCAAAGCTATTCTTTCCTATCAATCTATCCTAGAGTTTGTACTAAAATAACACCAAGATATTCTTTCCGATCGATCTAACCAAGAGTTCATACTAAAATAATACCAAAGCAAATTCAGATTCATAATATTCAATCCAACACAAAGAACTTCAAAGAGTGCCCCAAGATTTCTACCGGAGAAACAAAGACAAGATCGTGCATCAACCCCTATGCATAGTACCCCAATGTCACCTCGGGAATCCCTGAGTTGAGTGCCAAAACATATGTCAAGTGAATCAATATGATACCCCATTTTCACCACGAGTATTCAATTGCAAGACATATATCAAGTGTTCTCAAATCCAGAAAAGTATTCAATCCGATAACAACGAAATCTCAAAGGGAAAAACTCAATTCATCACAACAAGATAGAGAGGGGAAAACACCGTATGATCCGACTATATTAACAAAGCCCGTGATACATCAAGATCGTGACATCTCAAGAACACAAGAGAGAGAGAGAGATTAAACACGTAGCTACTGGTACAAACCCTCAGCCCCAAGGGTGGACTACTCCCTCCTCATCGTGGTGGCTGCCGGGATGATGAAGATGGCCACCGAAGATTATTCCACCCTCCGGTAGGGTGCCGGAAAGGGTCTAGATTGGTTTTCAGTGGCTACAGAGCCTTGCGGCGGTGAAACTTCTGATCTAGGTTAACCCCGAAGGGTTTCAGAATATTTGGGAATTAATAGTGCAAAGAAGGGGTATGGGAGGCCACCGAGGTGAGCACAAACCACCAGGGCGCGCCTGGGGGCCCAAGCGCGCCCTGGTGGGTTGTGCCCCCATTGGGGCACCCCTCAGTGCAGCTCTGGCCCATCGGGTGTCTTCTGGTCCATAAAAATTCTCCAAAAAGTTTCACGGTGTTTGGACTCCGTTTGATATTGATTTCCTGCGATGTCAAAAACAAGCAAAAAAACATCAACTGGCACTTGGCACTAGGTCAATAGGTTAGTCCCAAAAAATGATGTAAATTTGCTATAAAATGATTGTAAAACATCCAAGAATGATAATATAACAACATGAATACTTCATAAATTATAGACATGTTGGAGACGTATCATCCGCACACGATGATCCAAGATGATCAATGATGGTATATGATATGCAATGTGGTGATGCTATGGCTATTGCTTACAAGCTCTTTGTTTTTCTCTTTTGCTTAAAAGCTTTTTTATGGCCACTAAGCGAAATTTACAAACCAAGATAGAAATTGTGTATATGCAAGAACAATCTTGTGACACAAGAGATGATATAATGATACCAAGATGATATGGTATGTATGCAATGGAAGGTGTAGATCAATGATCACTAATGTGCACAATTAACTTATACTCAATGGCTAGCCTCGATAGGTAAGTGACGCAAAATGGGCTAGGGGTTAACAATACTATGGCAAGAATGAATGTTGGGATACCATGATATCAAGATGATATAGAGGCTACCGTTCGTGGTTTGTCGTTTGTAAGCAAGAAAGGATGATGATATGGTCGTTGGCGATGTCGCGACCGTGGCGATGATGAGAGGCGGTGCTCTTGATGTCGAACCGTTCCTAATTAGCCGAAACACCTTAGGAAACGGAAAAACCACAACTCAAAATCTCAAAAGGCAAATGTCAAATGGTTGTAGCGGAATGCGGTGGTGGTTTCAGAAGCTCAAAGGGATTGCGAAAGTGTAATGATGGGTTATGCGAGTCGGCAATGCGGTAGTGGAGGTGGTTATGCGAGTCAAAGTTGAGGTCACCGTCCCTAAATAGCTGAAACACCTTAGGAGACACAACCCACAACTCAAACAAGCTAAAAAAATTGGGTTAAGTTGAGGTGGCGGAAATGTATGGTGCGCAAGATTATGCAGAAGTTATGGGGGTGGTTGATGAAGAAGTAACCGTCCCTAAGTAGCTAAAACACCTTAGGAGACTCGAATCACTACTCAAACAACCACAAATACTACGGGGATCAAAATGTGTTAGGTTGCGGAAGTCGGTGGTGGTAATGCGGATGATATGGTGAAGGCCCTAGGCAAAGATGCCAAAGTTCCAAAACTTTAATGGAGGTGGTATTTTTGTGGAATGGGTGATGTCAATAGCTTCAAAACGAGCTAAAGAACATCAAAATCGGAGTCCAGATGAATTAGTTATGGCCCAAACAAAAATCAGCCGAAGTAAATATCTACAGGTTACGGATGTCCGGTGGACGAACGTCTGGAAAGTTCGGAAATCCGTTAATTTCTATTTCCGTTGGGTGGCACTGGTCGTCCGAATGGTGTCGGTCGTCCGGTGCTTCGGGACAGTCCAGACGTCTGGTGAACACCAGTCGTTCAGTGGATCCGGGACGCGATTTTGGGCGGAAATGATGATTTTGGGGTCAAAATTGAGGAGATTTCATGGATGAAAAGTGGGAAATTTGTGGAGAAGCTAGATCCACTCGAAACATAGCAAATCCATGGATCAAATTCAACAAAACATCATCAAATCAACAAATCACAAAAAATTTAGGGGCTATTTTTGGTGGGGATTTTCGAATTTAGGACGAAATCAACAAAATTAGGCTAGAAAAAGAGGGGTGGGGCTCCAAATTCGTGATCAACCATGGCTCATGATACCAAGATGAGGTAGGGTGGAACCCTAGGGCGATCTTTCACGATTTGGAGGGGATCCCACGAAGAACACGACGAACACACGAGGGGAAACACGAGGGGAAACGAGAGGAAACACTTAAATCGGCGGGAAACAATCACACATGTGCTAGGTTCATGAACACAAAGAGGTTACAAAGATCCAAAGACAACAAAGGAAGGATACAAGTAGCTTGTTCTTCTCCAAGAGGAGGTCTTGAATCCACTAGGGGATCTTCCCTTGCGGGGTCTTGAATCCACTTGGGATCTTCTCCGTGGAGGCCTCGTTCTCCAATGGAGTATGTATCAAGCGGATGAGCAAAGCTCTATCTCTCAGATGAGCTAAACCAATGCTAACCCTAAAATGGTGGTGGTGGAGGAGTATATATAGTCTAGGGCCACAAAGGGGTACGTGACGGGCGAAACGGGTACATGGGCCTCGGCCCGAGTCTTTGCATGCACACAGGTACCGGACCTCCGGTGGGCTACGGTCATCCAGTGGCTTGCGGGCGTCCGGACGTCCGAAGGTCTTCAGACTTCCGTCATTTTGTAGCGATCCGACCTCAGACGGTCAAATCTCTGTGCATGAGTGTCATCCCTGGATCGGTAATGCTGACACACACAGTACTCGAAGGATTTATAACAGAGTGCAATCACACACTTATTACATCGAATGTCTCAAAGAGAACTTATTACAAAAATATGGCTTAAGGCCAACTAAATAAGATAACTGGGAACCATCAAAGGTAAATGAGTCCATCAACTCTAACGGCATAGCTGAGTGCACGACAACGACCTCGCGCACCTTACTCTTTGTCTGAAAAGTCTCCAACATAATACGTTGCAGCCCGAAATGGGTCAGCACATGGAATATGCTGGCAAAATAACATAGTAGAGCAATGAACAGGGTAAATGCTATCACTACATGCATATATGGCTGGTGGAGGCTCTATGGTTATCATGTTTTTGTGAAAAGACAATTTTTCCCTACAACAAAGGAATATATTTTGTTTAACTATCATGGTAGTTGCTAAACATTGAGAATGGTAACCCCATCTCAATCCCAATTAAATAGTAATTAACAACCCAACAATATTAATTAAGAGTGTTGAGATCACATCAATGCTTCAATAACCAGATACTCAAAATGTCCATAACCGGGGACACGGCTAACCATGATTAGTTTGTACACTCTGCAGAGGTTTGCGCACTTTTTCCCACAAGACTCGATCTCCTCCGTTGGATTTCTCGCACTACATGGTGTTCGAGAAAAGGATGACCGAGACATAGTCTTTCAGAAGCATTAACTCTTTCGACGGGTAAACCGTACCACCTACATCCCCTACATCTGCTAGTTTACCACTGAAAGAGGTCACACAGCATACTCAACTATGCCAGAGCCCATAATGGCTTGTGGCTGCACACGGAAGTTTCTAGCATGAATAATCTTATGATCCCTTTGAGCCTGGGTGGCGAACCATAGGATGATCACACGGATGCCCCGGGATCTCCTTGGACAACACTGGATTCCCCAGGTGCCCACCAACAATCCACCCAGATGTGTATTAAAGTAGCCACTTTAAATAAACCCTTAGTTTATAAATAATCTCACCACTGTCATGAATCACTCAAGCAAACCACGTCTACGATCATAGCATAGCAGTATAAGCATAACATAGAAGTAACTCCCAGGGTTTGATAATAAGGACAATAGGTTCTACCTCATCATCTACTTCCCAATACCCACATGTTAACAATCCTACTCATGCAACGTTTGAGGGTTGTAACTAATGCATAAAAAACTGGGTAATAAGGGATATGATCAAAGTGTTACTTGCCTTGCTGACGATCTGCAAACCCTAGAGACTCGTAGTAGCACGCTTCACACTCCAGAAATTCTATCGCAAACAAACAATAGCATACATAAGCACTCAAGCATAGATGCAAGGGTAAAATTCAGATAAGAAGGTCCAAACTGAAGGTTCAACTAAAGAGCTTCGATTTGCAAAAAGAATCAGTCGAATCGGAGCTACGAAACTGAAACTACGATCAAAAGAATTTCGAATTCAAATCTTCTTGAAACCAAATTTTAAATTGTCAAAATCATGTTGAAGTTGATTAACTGGAAAGAGGGGCTCGAGGCGAAGATTTTGGTGTTGGTTTCACTAGATTTGGACGAACGGTTGAAAAGTTGCGAGGGTTTGAAGATCAGGGGCTAATCTGCGATAAAAATATTCGCGGATAGATCCCTGGCCAAAAAATAAAATAAAAAGAAAAATATATCGGGCGAACATCCGCTAACAGAGGCAAAGAACGAATTCATTCGTTATAAGAACTAAATGAACGAACGTTCGCCGAATAGATGTAAACCGAAGAAAAAACCGATCTATAAAAAAACCGAACTAGATCTAAACCCAAAAAAAGGGCAGCGGTTTATACCGGTTCATCGGGAAAAACCAGCGGGTCGGCGGTGGTCAACGGCGGCGGCGTCGGCGGCTCCGGCTGGGCTATGGCGGGGCAGGGTCAGCGGGCGGCTGCGCGGTCAGCGGGCGGCGCGGCTCGGTGCGGCGGACATGCGGCAGCAAGTGGCATGGGCGGCAGCGGCGGTGCGGCGCGGGCAAGCGGCGGCGGCCGTGCTGGCGGCAGTGTGCGGCGCGGGGCTGGGTGGGGAGGCGAGGGCGCTCCGGCGGCGGCTTATAAAGGCCCCCCGGGTCTCGGACTTGGAGAGGGGGTCGGCGAGGCGGCGGCGACCCAGACTCTCGCCAGAGTCCGGTGCGGACACGGGCGCGGCGCAGCGCTGGGCTTGGCCCGGCTCGGCTGGTCCGTTGGCCCAGTCGGGCGCGCGACTTAAAAAAAACAATTCCGCCGAAAACAAAGAAAATCCTAAATAAATATATAAAAAATCTAAAAACGCCAAAAAGAATTTTCTTTGTCTAAACAGAATATTTAGAACAAAGTGAACATTTTTCTGGCCGAATAATGCAATTTTGAAAAATGCATATTTTTCCTAATTCAAATAAAATAGCAATAAAATCCAAATAAAATATTTATTGGATTTTAACATTTTTCCTCCAATATTTCTTTTATTTTGGAGAAGTCATATTATCTTCTCTCTTTTATTTTAATATCGGAAATATTTTCGAGAGAAAAATTATTAAAACCAAAATGATCCTCTTTTCAAATTTGAGAAAATTCAAATATGAAAATAAATGAAATCCCCAACTCTCTCCGTGGATCCTTGAGTTGATTAGGATTTCTAGGATCGCAAACAAATTGCAAATAAAATATGATATGCATATGATGACCTATGTATAACATCCAAATTGAAAATTGGGGTGTTACAAACCTACCCCCTTAAGATGAATCTCGCCCTCAAGATTCGGGTTGGCTAGCAAATAGGTGTGGGTGGTCTTTCCATAGGTCTTCTTCTCGCTCCCAGGTGGCTTCATCCTCGGTATGGTGGCTACACTGGACTTTGCAAAACCTGATAACCTTGCTGCGCGTAACTCGGCTTGCAAACTCGAGAATCTTGACGGGTTTCTCCTCGTAGGTTAAATCACTATCCAACTGAATTGCTTCCAGGGCACTGTATCTCTCAGAGGAATATCGGCCATCTCTGCATGGCACTTCTTCAACTGGGAAACGTGGAACACATCATGAACTCCTGACAGTCCTTCGGGTAACTCCAACTTGTAGGCCACTTCTCCCATACGTTCCAAAACTCGGTATGGTCCTACAAATCTCAGGGCTAACTTTCCCTTAATTCCAAATCATTTAACTCCTCGCAGAGGCGACACACGAAGATATGCTCTGTCTCCGATTTCATAGACTACCTCCTTGCGCTTTGAATCTGCATAACTCTTCTGCCTGGACTAAGCTACCTTCAGTCTATCTCGAATCAACTTAACCTTCTCTTCGGACTCCTTGATCAAATCTGGTCCAAACAACTGACGTCTCCAACTTCATCCCACATCAACGGTGTCCTGCACCTCCTTCCATACAAGGCTTCAAAAGGGGCCATCTTCAGACTAGCTTGATAACTGTTGTTGTATGAGAACTCTGCGTATGGCAAATTATCATCCCAACTAGATCCATAATCTAGCGCACAAGCTCTCAACATGTCCTCCAGAATCTGATTGACTCTCTCAGTCTGTCCATCTGTCTGCGGATGAAAGGTTGTACTGAACTCTAGCCTAGTACCCAAAGTCCGGTGCAGCTAATTCCAAAACTTCAAGGTAAATTGTGTTCCTCTATCTAATACGATGGTCCTCGGAACTCCGTGCAGACATACGATCCTGGTCATATATATCTTGGCCAACTTCGCACTCGTATAGGTGGTCTTCACTTGGATAAAGTGAGCCACTTTGGTCAAATGATCCACTACTACCTAGATAGAATCATATCCCGATTGGGTCCTGGGTAATCCAGTGATAAAATCCACGCCAAGCTTGTCCCACTTCCATTCGGGTATCAGCATAGGCTGCAGTAATCCTGCTGGCTTCTGATGTTCTGCCTTTACTCTCTGACATACATCACACACTGCTACATACTCGGCAATATCCTTCTTCATACCAGTCCACCAGAAACGCTCCTTCAAATCTAAGTACATCTTGGTGTTTCCGGGGTGTATTGAGTATGGCGAGTCATGAGTTTCCTGAAGTATTAGCTTCCCGATCTCTGCATTATTGGGTATGTAAATACGGTCCTCAAACCATAAAGTTTCATGATCATCCTCACGATAACCTTTGGCTTTTCCTTTACTCATCTTCTCCTTGATCTCAGCAATTTCTTTGTCATCCTTTTGAGCTTCTCGAATCTTTCCCAATAATGTTGACTGAACCTCCATTGCTGCGACAAAACCTCGTGGAACTATCTCCAAACGAAGCTCCTTGAGATCATCGACTAACTCCTGCGGTAATCCTTCGCTTACGAGGGTATTGACATAACTCTTCTGGCTCAACGCGTTTGCTACGACATTGGCCTTTCCTGGGTGATAATGCAACTTCATATCGTAATCCTTTATAAGCTCCAACCATCTCCTTTGCCTGAGATTCAGCTCCTTCTGGGTGAAAATGTACTTCAAACTCTTGCGTTCCGTGTACACATCACAACGGTTGCCAATGAGAAAATGTCTCCAGGTCTTGAGTGCATGAACTACCGCTGCTAGCTCCAAATCATGTGTGGCATAATTCAACTCATGCGGTCGAAGCTGGCGTGAGGCATATGAAACAACTCTTCTGTCCTACATAAGTACACCTCCAAGTCCTAAGCGAGAAGCTTCACAATACACTTGGAAATCCTCGCGTATATCTGGCAGAATCGGCACTGGGGCTGTAACTAAACGTTTCTTCAGCTCCTGGAAACTGGCCTCAGACTCTTCGGTCCACTTGAATTTAGTGTCCTTCTTCAACAGCTCCGTCATAGGCTTCGCAATCCTTGAGAAATTCTCAATAAATCTCCGATAATATCATGCGAGTCCAAGAAAACTGCGGATCTCTCCTACTGAGGTGGGTGCTAGCGAATCAGTGACTAGCTGAACCTTGGTAGGGTCTACTGCTATACCTTCTCCTGATATAACATGTCCAATGAATCCAACTTCCTTCAACCAAAACTCACATTTGCTGAACTTGGCATATAGCTGATGTTCCCTGAGCTTCTCGAGAACTAAACGCAAATGCTCCTTATGTTGGTCAAACAAATCGTTGATCATCGGTAGTGGGTACTTGTTCTTGATCGTCACTTCATTCAACGCACGATAATCAACAACCATTCTCAACGATCCATCCTTCTTCTCAACGAAAAGCATTGGGGCTCCCCATGGTGACGAACTTCGTCGAATGTAACCCTTCTCCAATAACTCCTTAATCTGCTTCATAATCTCTTCCAAATCATTTGCGGGCATCCGGTATGGTCTCTTTGATATCGGTCCGGTGCCTGGCAACAGCTCTATCAAAAACTCAATGTCTTGATCCGGCGGCATGCCTGGTAGTTCCTCGGGAAATACGTCCGGGTAGTCCTTCACTACGGGCACTTCCTCCTGAACAACTCCTGAGAGGGAATTCACTTGGGTTCTCCCCGGCGCATGCCGTGACACATACTTAATCCTTTTTCCCTCAGGGGTGGTGAGAAGTATCGTCTTACTAGCACAGTCAATGTTTCCTCCATAATTCGATAGCCAATCCATGCCTAGTATTATATCCAATCCTTGTGACTCCAAAATGATTAGGTTTGAGGGGAAAACATGGCTGCCAATGGTTAAGGGTAACTGATTACACCATCGGCTGGCCATATACTCTGCTCCTGGCGAGCTTACTAACATGGGTGACCTAAGGGCTAAGGTGGGTAGCTTAAACTTGTCCACAAATCCCCTTGATATGTATGAATGCGATGCACCAGTATCAAAAAGAACAAGAGCGGTAAATGACTTAACCAAAAACTTACCAATCACTGCGTCAGGCTGATCTTCAACCTCCTCCACGTTGATGTGGTTCACTTGACCTCTGGTGAAGGGATTGGGCTTCTTCCCAGAGCTTCCATTCCCATTGCCATTCTTCAACTCAGAACAATCGTTGGCATAGTGCCCAGTCTTCCCGCACTTGTAACATGTGACATGACTCAGATCCTTCTTAGCGGGTGTTGCTGGGTTGGAACGGTTCTGGTTGCTGCTTGCTCCATTCCCATTTCCGTTCCTGGGACCACTGTGGTTATGGGAACTTCCTCCATTGTGAGTGTGGCCTCCATGGTTATGGGTAAATCCTCCCAGGTTAGGGGTAAAACGAGGCTTCTGCGTTGCTCCAGAGTTGTACTTCCCTTGTCCATATTTCCTTTTGCGGCTCTCTATCTACTGCTGCTTCCCTTCAATCATAAGAGCCCTGTCTACCAACTCCTGGTAGTTAGTAAATGTTGCCACCATCAACTGCATGCTCAGCTCATCATTCAGCCCTTCCATAAACTTCTCCTGCATCGCGGCATCTGTGGCCACATCATCCGGGGCATAACGAGCTAACTTACTGAACTCATCCACGTACTACCCCACAGTATGATTTCCCTGGCTAAGTTGCGAAACTCACGCTTCTTCATGCTCACAGCTCTAGTTGAGACATGTGTGGTGCGAAAAGCTTGCTGAAATTGATCCCAAGTGACATTGGCTATACGGAAAGTGGTTGTGTAATTCTCCCACCATGAGGCTGCGGGTCCATCCAATTGATGTGCGGCAAAACGCACTTTCTCAGCATCTGTGCAACCTGCGGTGGTCAACTCCCTTCCAATCCTACGTAGTCAGTCATCAGCAACAATCGGCTCGGTGCTACTGGAAAACACCAGCGGATTCAACCTCAGAAAACGGGCTAAGTTGTCAACTAGAGGTGGTGGCGGTGGGTTCTTGTTGTTGTTGCTTTGGTTCTGGACTAGTAGCTGCATCAAGCCATTCTGCTGTTGGATCCTGAGTGAGCTCCGGTGGGAAGACAAAACCGGGGTCACGTCTCGGAGGCATCTGATGGGTTTAAAGGGAAGAGATTAGAATAGAGTGAGGTCTAGGGGGAAAACACTACCCAAATGCACATGAGACAAACACATTCATACCACACCACTCAATTCAAACAAGGGCATACAATCGATCTAACTACCGTTACAAAATACTCGGACTACTACTATATACATGGGGAAAATACTACTGATAATATGGTGGTCATCTAGAAATTTTGATCGGTGGAAGACTCCATGATATCCGCTCCAACCTTGTCTTCGTAATCATCATCACTACTGTCGGGGTCGGAGTCGGTGTCGTCGATGATGATGTAATCCTCGGGATGGTCGCCATCTCCTCCTGGCGCGGGGTCTCCCATGAATACTCCGAGCTTCCTTGTCAGGCCGTCATTCTTTTCCACTAGTATTGCGATTTCCTCCTCATATCCATCGCGTGTAGACTTGAGTTCCTCTTCAAGCTCCATGTTCCTAGTCATCACCTTCTTCAGATCTATCATGCTTGCGCACATTTGGTTCTCCTGGCGATGAATGTGCTGGTTTAACTCCTGGATGAAAGCTGCAATGGACCTATCCCTCCTGGTGCTGATCATCTCCCATTGCTCGTCTCGGCGCCCACATATCTGATAGATGGTGTCCTTAAGATCCTTGTGATAAACTTCGTCGATGCGTCCCATGGCGATGTGAGCTGCCATGCTCTTTCCTAGACTCTAGGTTGGTGCATCAAAGGAAAACTCTATGGGCTCAGTAACTGGCGTGAATGTCCTTCCTGGAACTTGAACACGAATCATCCAACGCTCCTCTTCTGGTAAAGTGGCGTTGTAGGTCCTGGTGAAGCTTGGTATTCCGATGTTCAGGTACCTAGTGACTTCCTTCAAGTGTCGTCCGAAAGGTGTGTCTTCATCCGGTTGAGCAAACTTATTCCTTGGGTCCACCATCTATAGAGTGGAAAATGGAGAGAAGTCAGAAATGAGTAGAGAAGAGTGACCTATGGCTTATCTTAGTGGTCGCATCCTACAATCAGTGTGTGCTCTGATACCATCTTGTAGTGATCCGACCTCAGACGGTCAAATCTCTGTGCATAAGTGTCATCCCTGGATTGGTAATGCTGACAAACACAGTACTCGAAGGATTTATAACAGAGTGCAATCACACACTTATTACATCGAATGTCTCAAAGAGAACTTATTACAAAAATATGGTTTAAGGCCAACTAAATAAGATAACTGGGAAGCATCAAAGGTAAATGAGTCCATCAACTCCAAAGGCATAGCTGAGTGCACGACAACAACCTATCGCACCTTACTCTTCGTCTGAAAAGTCTGCAACATAATACGTTGCAGCCCGAAACGGGTCAGCACATGGAATATGCTGGCAAAATAACACAGTAGAGCAATGAAGAGGGTAAATGCTATCACTACATGCATATATGGCTGGTGGAGGCTCTATGGTTATCATGTTTTTGCGAAAAGCCAATTTTCCCTACAACAAAGGAATATATTTTGTTTAACTATCATGGTAGTTGTTAAACATTGAGAATGGTAACTCCATTTCAATCCCAATTAAACAGTAATTAACAACCCAACAAAATTAATTAAGAGTGTTGAGATCACATCAATGCTTCAATAACCAGATACTCAAAATGTCCATAACCGGGGACACGGCTAACCATGATTAGTTTGTACACTCTGCAGAGGTTTGCGCACTTTTCCCCACAAGACTCGATCTCCTCCGTTGGATTTCTCGCACTACATGGTGTTTGAGAAACGGATGACCGAGACACAGTCTTTCAGAAGCATTAACTCTTTCGATGGGTAAACCGTACCACCTACATCCCCTACATCTGCTACTTTACCACTGAAAGAGGTCACACAGCATACTCAACTATGCCAGAGCCCATAATGGTTTGTGGCTGCACACGGAAGTTTCTATCATGAATAATCTTATGATCCCTTTGAGCCTGGGTGGCGAACCATAGGATTATCACACGGATGCCTTGGGATCTCCTTGGACAACACTGGATTCCCCAGGTGCCCACCAACAATCCACCCAGATGTGTATTAAATTAGCCACCTTAAATAAACCCTTAGTTTATAAATAATCTCACCACTGTCATGAATCACTCAACCAAACCACGTCTACGAGCATAGCATAGCAGTATAAGCATAACATAGAAGTAACTCCCAGGGTTTGATAATAAGGACAATCGGTTCTACCTCATCATCTACTTCCCAATGCCCACATGTTAACAATCCTACTCATGCAACGTTTGAGGGTTGTAACTAATGCATAAAAAATTGGGTAATAAGGGATATGATCAAAGTGTTACTTGCCTTGCTGACGATCTGCAAACCCTAGAGACTCGTAGTAGCACGCTTCGCACTCCAGAAATTCTATCGCAAACAAACAATAGCATACATAAGCACTCAAGCATAGATGCAAGGGTAAAACTCAGATAAGAAGGTCCAAACTGAAGTTTCAACTGAAGAGCTTCGATTTGCAAAAAGAATCAGCCGAATTGGAGCTACGGAACTGAAACTACGATCAAAAGAAATTCGAATTCAAATCTGCTTGAAACCAAATTTTAAATTGTCAAAATCATGTTCAAGTTGATTAACTAGAAAGAGGGGTTCGAGACGAAGATTTTGGCGTTGGTTTCACTGGATTTGGACGAGTGGTTGAAAAGTTGCGAGGGCTTGAAGATCAGGGGCTAATCTGTGATAAAAATAATCGCGGATAGGTCCCTGGCCGAAAAATAAAATAAAAAGAAAAATCTGTCGGATGAACGTCTGCTAACAGAGGCAAACGAATGAATTGGTTCGTTATAAGAACTAAACAAACGAACGATCGCCGAATAGATCTAAACCGAAGAAAAACCTATCTATAAAAAAACCTAACTAGATCTAAACCAAAAAAACGGGCGGCGGTTTACACCGGTTCACCGGGAAAAACCGGCGGTCGGCGGTGGTCAACGGCGGCAGCGTCGGCGGCTCCGGCGAGGCTGTGGCCGGGCGGGGCGGGGTTAGCGGGCGTTTGCGCGGTCAGCCGGCGGTGCGGCGTGGGCAGGCGACAGCGGCGGTGTGCTGCGCGGGGCTGGGTGGGGAGGCGAGGGGGCTCCGGCGGCGGCTTATAAAGGCCCCCCCGGGGTCTCCGACTTGGAGAGGGGGTCGGCGAGGCAGCGGCGACCCGGACTCTCGCCGGAGTCCGGCGCGGACACGGGCGCGGCGCCGGGATTGGCCCGGCTCGGCTGGGCCGTTCGCCCAGTCGGGCGCGCGACTTGAAAAAAACAATTCCGCCAAAAACAAAAAAAATCCTAAATAAATATAAAAAAATTCTAAAAATGCCAAAATTATATTTCACCGTCTAAACAGAATATTTAGAACAAAGTGAACATTTTTCTGGCCTAATAATGCAATTTTGGAAAATGCATATTTTTCATAATTCAAATAAAATAGCAATAAAATCCAAATAAAATATTTATTGGATTTTAACATTTTTCCTCCAATATTTATTTTATTTTGGAGAAGTCATATTATCTTCTCTCTTTTATTTTAATATCAGAAATATTTCGGAGAGAAAAATTATTAAAACCAAAATGATCCTCTTTTCAAATTTGAGAAAATTCAAATATGAAAATAAATGATATCCCCAACTCTCTCCGTGGGTCCTTGAGTTGCTTAGGATTTCTAGGATCACAAACAAAATGCAAATAAAATATGATATGCATATGATGACCTATGTATAACATCCAAATTGAAAATTGGGATGTTACACATTTCCTCTCTCGACATGTGGCAACGGATATCCGGACGTTGTCGGTCGTATGGTGGCTGTTGAGTGTCGAACGTCTGGCATCTGGCGGTCGTCCGGGCGCTCTGGAGTCCCTCGACTATAGTTGTTCTGGCAGGCTCTGTCGGACGTCTGGTATGGACTACTCGTGCGGTGGTTGTGACTTGTAGTTAGCCTTCCTCTTGTTCCTCGCGCTTGGTTTCCTCGTTATCTTGTCCAATGCTCCTAGCTGCTCCATGATCTTCGTCTTGGTTCCTAGTCATGCATAGCACATATGTTTGAGGTAGTAGGCATGTCTCACATGTGGAAAGTGACGGTTCGGAGAGGAGCGAGTTCACCTTGTGTCCAATGGCGTATGGTCGAGGTCTCATCATATGTCCTCTTGGGGCTTGGGGAGTAGCGAAAGTGTACCTGGGATGACCGTATGATGCTCTTCAACAAGGTATAGGTTGAAGACCGACCTCCAAGGCACGAGTGATGACACCATCGATATGATGATAAGAAACATGGAGGCAAGCTCAAGTTCAACATGCCTAAGATCTCCGGAGGCACCGATCCCGAAGACTAGCTCTCTTTGGCCTTAAAAATGGACGAGATATTCTGTTTTCATAGCTACAGCAAGGAAGAGAAGGTAGCCACGGAATCACTTGACTTCGAAGATTATGTTCTCATGTGGTGGGAGAAACTCATCGAGCAATGGCAATAGAAAGGCGAACGACCAATAACAACTTGGACACGAATGAAGGTTGTCATGAGAGCCCGTTTTGTCCCTACACGTTATGGCCGTGCTCTGTTCAAGAAGCTACAACTCCTCAAGCAAGGCACAAAGTCGGTTCAAGCCTACTTCAAAGAAATGGAGACTGCCATGATTCGAGCCAATGTCAAGGACGACGACGAACAATCTATGGTGCATTTCTTGAATGGACTAAACCATCCTATCATCCAACCATACTCCAACCTCCACGAGTCAGTGCTCCAAGCGACCAAAGCGAAGCGACAACTGCAAGATGACTTCAAGTACTCTAAGTACTCTTCCAAGAGCTACGGTTCATATACTCAAGCTTCCACAACCAGGTCACCTCCAACAACTACTACTCGAGCTTCACCAAGCAACGACAGGAAGTCAAGTTCAAAGCAACCAATGACTTCCACAAGCAACTACAAGCCAAGAGCTTCATCATCTACTACTCTAACAGATGCTACCGCCAAGACAAGTTTCATCCAATGTTTCACTTGCTAAGGCCCTGGTCACAAGACATACCAATGCCCCACATGATGCACCATGATCGCCATTGATCACGGCACCTACGACTCCTTGAGTGAAGAAGAAATGGAAGCACTTGAGCATTTGGCCATGGACTGTCAAGTGAATGAAGATGAAGAAGCTCAAGTCTGTAGTGACAATAATTCGAGCCCCGCTCTCGTTGTCTCCAAGGTATTGACACTTCAACACCAACAAGATGATGACCAACGTTGCCAAATCTTCCACACCAAAGAGGGCATCAATGGATGCTCCGTCAAGGTCATCGTTAAGGGCGGAAGTTGCCACAATTTGGAAAGCGACGAGTCTTGCTCGAAGTTACAATTGGTCAAGAAAAAGCACCCTCGCCCCTACAAGGTCCTATGGCTAAGTGACTCTGCACCATTCAAGTGGAGCACACCGTTCAAGTATCCTTGAAAATTGGCGCATACGAAGACATCTTAGAGTGTGATGTGGTACCCATGTCCGTGTGCCATCTCCTCCTAGGAAGACCTTGGCAATTTGACCGTGGCGTCATCCACAACAGAAGAACCAATCACTATATCTTCAAGATAAAGGTAAAGGAGTACGTGCTTCGACCAATGTCACCAAGTCAAGTCATCGCCGACAAGCAAGTTTCAACCGGTCATGGGGAGACTAGTGAGTGAGTGAAACACCACAAAGAGGGTGAGCGCCACAACCCAAAATTGAGTAACTCCATGATGAGCGACAAGAACAACTAGTGCTTCTAGCCACCAAAAGAGACATGAGTGATGTGAGTGAGAGCCCATCGAGTGTTCTTCACTTTGTACTTGTGTGCAAAGATGAAGTGGTGAGGACTAATACTTCATAACATCTACTACCCTTACAAGAGTCATGGTGATCATCACCTTTCCTTTTTATACTTTTTTTCCTTTGGCAAGCTCTGTGTGTTCGAGAGATCCGAATATATATATGCACTCTGATGTAGGTTATCATAAAATATTATTGTTGACATTACCCTTGAGGTAAAAGGTTGGGAGGCGAAACTACAAGCCCCTATCTTTCTCTGTGTCCGATTAAAACTTTGTACCCATAAGTATCGCGTGAGTGTTAGCAATTGTGAAAGATTATATGATAGTTGACTATGTGGACTTGCTGAAAAGCTCTTATTTAACTCTTTTCCGATGTTATGATAAATTGCAATTGTTTCAATGACTGAGATCATAGATTGTTAGTTTCAATTGAAGTTTCTGATTCATACTTTACCTTGTGAACGAATTGTTACTTTAGCATAAGAAATTATATGGCATTATATGTTATTGTTCTACAGATGATCATGATGCCCTCATGTCCGTACTTTATTTTATTGACACCTCTATCTCTAAATATGTGGACATATTTATCGATATCGGCTTTCACTCGAGGATAAGCGAGGTCTAAGCTTGGGGGAGTTGATACGTCCATTTTCCATCATGCTTTTATATCAATATTTAATGCATTACTGGCTGTTATTACACATTATATCACAATACTTATGCCTATGCTCTCTTATTTTACAAGGTTTACATGAAGAGGGAGAATGCCGACAACTGGAATTCTAGGCTGGAAAAGGAGCAAATATTAGAGACCTATTATGCACAACTCCAAATGTCCTGAAACTTCACGGAGGTTATTTTTGGAATATATCAAAAATATTGGGTGAAGAAAGAACCAGAGGGGGCCACCAACCAGCCACAAGGGTGGAGGGCGCGCCCCCCGACCTTGTGGGCCCCTAGAAGGCCTCCAGTGCCCATCTTCTGCTATATGGTGTCTTTTACCCTAGAAAAAATAACGGAGAAGCTTTCAGGACGAAGCGCCGCCGTCTCGAGGTGGAACCTGGGCAGAACCAATCTAGGGCTCCGGCGGAGCTGTTCTGCCGGGGAAACATCCCTCCGGGAGGGGAAAATCATCGCCATCGTCATCACCATTGATCCTCTCATCAAGAGGGGGTCAATCTCCATCAACATGTTCACCAGCACCATCTCCTCTCAAACCCTAGTTCATCTCTTGTATTCGATCTTGGTCCCAAAACCTCAGATTGGTACCTGTGGGTTGCTAGTAGTGTTGATTACTCCTTGTAGTTGATGCTAGTTGGTTTATTCGGTGGAAGATCATATGTTCAGATCCTTAATGATAATTAATACTCCTCTGATTATGATTATGTATGCTTTGTGAGTAGTTGCATTTGTTCCTGAGGACATGGGAGAAGTCTTGTTATAAGTAGTCATGTGAATTTGGTATTCGTTCGATATTTTGATGAGATGTATGTTGTCTCTCCTCTAGTGGTGTTATGTGAACGTCGACTACATGACACTTCACCATTATTTGGGCCTAGGGGAAGGCATTGGGAAGTAATAAGTAGATGATGGGTTGCTAGAGTGACAGAAGCTTAAACCCTAGTTTATGCGTTGCTTCGTAAGGGGCTGATTTGGATCCATATGTTTCATGCTATGGTTAGGTTTACCTTAATTCTTCTTTCGTAGTTGAGGATGCTTGCGAGAGGGGTTAATCATAAGTGGGAGGATTGTCCAAGGAAGGGCAGCACCCAGGTACCGGTCCACCCACATATCAAATTATCAAAGTAACGAACGCGAATCATATGAGCATGATGAAAACTAACTTGACAACAATTCCCATGTGTCCTCGGGAGCGCTTTGCTTTATATAAGAGTTCGTCCAGGCTTGTCCTTTGCTAAAAAAAGGATTGGGCCACCTTGCTGCACCTTAGTTACTTTTATTGCTTTTTACCCGTTAGGATTTATCCTATCACAAAACTATCTGTTACCGATAATTTCAGTGCTTGCAGAAAATACCTTCCTGAAAACCACTTGTTATTTCATTCTGCTCCTCGTTGGGTTCGACACTCTTACTTATCGAAAGGACTACGATAGATCCCCTATACTTGTGGGTCATCAAGACTCTTTTCTGGTGCCTTTGCTGGGGAGTGAAGCGCCTTTGGTAAGTGGATTTTGGTAAGGAAACATTTATATAGTGTGTTGAAATTTACTGTCACTTGTTACTATGGAAAATAATCCTTTGAGGGGTTTGTACGGGGTATCTTCACCTCGACCGGAACCACAATTAGTTACTCCTCAACCTACTGCACCTACTGAGAATATTTATTATGAAATTCCTTTGGGTATGATAGAGAAACTGCTAGCTGATCCTTATGCAGGAGATGGAACATTGCATCCCGATATGCACCTAATCTAGCTATGTGGATGAAGTTTGTGGATTATTTTAGCTTGCAGGTATTCCGGGGATGTTGTCAAGAACGAAGTCTTCCCTTTATCTTTGAAGGGAAAGGCATTGACATGGTATAGGCTATTGGATGATATTGGATCATGGAACTACAACCGATTGAAATTGGAATTTCATCAGAAGTTTTATCCTATGCATTTGGTTCATCGTGATCGGAATTATATCTATAATTTTTTTGCCTCATGAAGGAGAAAGTATCACTCAAGCTTGGGGGAGGCTTAAGTCAATGTTATATTCATGCCCCAATCATGAGCTCTCAAGAGAAATTATTATTCAAAATTTTTATGCTCGGCTTTCTCATAATGATCGATCCATGCTCGATACTTCTTGTACTGGTTCCTATATGAAGAAGGATATTGAATTCAAATGGGATTTATTGGAAAGAATTAAATGCAACTCTGAAGATTGGGATCTCGACGAAGGTAAGGAGTCAGGTATAAACCTTAAGTTTGATTGTGTTAAATCCTTTATGTATACCAATGATGTTCGTGATTTTAGCACTAAATATGGACTGGAGATAGTAGCTTCTTTTTGTGAATCTTTTGCTACTCATGTTGATCTCCCTAAGGATAAGTGGTTTAAATATCATCCTCCCATTGAAGTTAAAGTAGTAGAACCTATTAAAGTTGAGGAAGAAACTATTACTTATAATGTTGATCCTATTGTTCCAACTGCTTATATTGAGAAACCACCTTTCCCTGTTAGAATAAAGGATCATGCTAAAGCTTCAACTATGGTTCGTAAGAGTTATACTAAAACACCTATACCCTCTGAACAAATTAAAGTTGAACCTAGTATTGCTATGGTTAAAGATCTCTTGGTTGATAATATTGACGGACATGTTATTTATTTCTGTCATGAAGCTGCTAGGATTGCTAAACCCGATATGAACGATAAACATAGACCTGTTGTTGGCATGCCTGTTGTTTCTGTTAAAATTGGAGACATTGTTATCATGGCTTATGTGATGTGGGTGCTAGTGTAAGCACAATTCCTTATACCTTATATAAAGAAATTATGAATGATATTGCTCCTGCTGAGATAGAAGCTATTGATGTTACTATTAAGCTTGCTAATAGAGAAACTATATCACCTATTGGGATTGTTAGAGATGTTGAAGTCTTGTGTGGGAAGATAAAATATCCTACTAATTTTCTTATTCTTGGTTCCCCACAAGATAATTTTTGTCCCATTATATTTGGTAGACCTTTCTTGAATACGGTTAATGCTAAGATAGACTGCGAGAAAGATATTGGTACTGTTGGTCTAGGGGATATCTCATAATTTTAATTTCTCTGAATTTCGTAGACAACCCCATGATAAAGAATTGCCTAGTAAGGATGAAATTATTGGCCTTGCCTCTATTTGCCGTGCCTCCTGCTGATCCTTTAGAACAATATTTGCTAGACCACGAAAATGATATGTTTATGAATGAAAGAAGGGAAATAGATGAAGTATTGTTTAATCAGGGACCTATTTTGAAACACAATTTGCATGTTGAAATCCTTGGAGATCCTCCTCCGCCTACGGGTGATCCTGTGTATGAGCTTAAACAATTACTTGATACTCTGAAATATGCTTATCTTGATGAAAAGAAGATATATCATGTTATTATTAGTGCTAACCTTTCAGAGCATGAAGAAAAGAAATTATTTAAAACTCTGAAGAAGCACCATGCCGCTATTGGATATACTCTTGATGATCTTAAGGGCATTAGTCCCACTCTATGTCAGCACAAAATTAAATTGGAGAAAGATGCTAAACCAGTTGTTGATCATCAACGACGGTAAACCCTAAGATGAAAGAAGTGGTAAGAAATGAAATACTAAAGCTTCTGGAGGCAGGTATAATTTATCCTATTGCTGACAGTCAATGGGCAAGTCCTGTTCATTGTGTCCCTAAGAAGGGAGGTATTACTGTTGTTCCTAATGATAAGAATGAATTGATTCCTCAAAGAATTGTTACAGGCTATAGAATGGTAATTGATTTCTGCAAATTAAACAAAGCTACTAGAGAAGATCATTACCCTCTAACTTTTATTGATCAAATGTTAGAAAGACTATCTAAACATACACATTTTTGCTTTCTAGATGGTTATTCTGGTTTCTCTCAAATACCTGTGTCAAAAGAGGATCAAGAGAAAACCACTTTTACTTGCCCTTTCGGTACCTTTGCTTATAGACGTATGCCTTTTGGTTTATGCAATGCACCTGCTACCTTTCAAAGATGTATGACTGCTATATTCTCTGACTTTTGTGAAAAGATTGTTGAGGTTTTCATGGATGATTTCTCCGTTTACGGAACTTCTTTTGATGATTGCTTAAGCAACCTTGATCGAGTTTTGCAGAGATGTGAAGAAACTAATCTTGTCTTGAATTGGGAGAAGTGCCACTTTATGGTTAATGAAGGTATTGTCTTGGGGCATAAAATTTCTGAAAGAGGTATTGAAGTTGATAAAGCTAAAGTAGATGCTATTGAAAAGATGTCGTGTCCTAAAGATATCAAAGGTATAAGAAGTTTCCTTGGTCATGCTGGCTTCTATAGGAGGTTTATTAAAGACTTCTCTAAAATTTCTAGGCCTCTCACTAATCTCTTACAAAAAGATGTTCCTTTTGTTTTTGATGATGATTGTGTAGAAGCATTTGAAATACTTAAGAAAGCCTTGATTTCTGCACCTATCGTTCAGCCACCTGATTGGAATTTACCCTTTGAAATTATGTGTGATGCTAGTGATTATGCTGTTGGTGCTGTTCTAGGACAAAGAGTTGATAAGAAATTAAATGTTATCCAGTATACTAGTAAAACTCTAGACAGTGCCCAGAGAAATTATGCTGCCACTGAAAAAGAATTTTTAGCAGTTGTATTTGCATGTGATAAGTTCAGACCTTATATTGTTGATTCCAAAGTAACTGTTCACACTGATCATGCTGCTATTAAATATCTTATGGAAAAGAAAGATGCCAAACCTAGACTTATTAGATGGGTTATCTTGCTACAAGAATTTGATTTACACATTATTGATAGAAAGGGAGCTGAGAACCCCGTTGCAGAAAACTTGTCTAAGTTAGAGAATGTTCTTGATGACCCACTACCTATTGATGATAGCTTTCCTGATGAGCAATTAAATGTCATAAATGCTTCTCGTAATGCTCCATGGTAGGCTGATTATGCTAATTATATTGTTGCTAGATTTATACCACCTAGTTTCACATATCAGCAAAAGTAAAAGTTTTTCTATGATTTAAGACATTGCTTTTGGGATGATCCACACCTTTACAAAGAAGGAGTAGATGGTGTTATTAGACGTTGTGTACCTGAGCATGAACAGGAACAGATCCTACACAAGTGCCACTCCGAGTCTTACAGAGGACACCACGCTGGAGATAGAACTGCACCTAAGGTATTGCAATCCGGTTTCTATTGGCCCACTCTCTTTAAGGATGCTCATAAGTTTGTCTTGTCTTGTGATGAATGCCAAAGGATTGGTAATATTAGTAGACGTCAGGAAATACCTATGAACTATTCACTAGTTATTGAACCATTTGATGTTTGGGGCTTTGATTATATGGGACCTTTTCCTTCCTCTAATGGGTATACACATAATTTAGTTGCTGTTGATTACATTACTAAGTGGGTAGAAGCTATTCCAACTAGTAGTGCTGATCATAACACTTCTATTAAGATGCTTAAAGAGTTATTTTTCCGAGGTTTGGAGTCCCTAGATATTTAATGACTGATGGTGGTTCACATTTTATTCATGGTGCTTTCTGTAAAATGCTTGCTAAATATGATGTTAATCAGAGAATTGCATCTCCATATCATCCTCAGTCTAGTGGTCAAGTAGAATTGAGCAATAGAGAGATCAAATTAATTTTACAAAAGATTGTTAATAGATCTAGAAAGAATTGGTCTAAGAAACTTGATGATGCTCTGTGGGCATATAGAACTGCTTATAGGAATCCTATGGGTATGTCTCCGTATAAAATGGTTTATGGAAAAGCATGCACTTACCTCTTGAGCTAGAACATAAGGCATATTGGGCTATTAAAGAGCCTAACTATGATTTCAAACTTGCCAGTGAGAAGAGGTTATTTGACGTTAGCTCACTTGATGAATGGAGAACCCAATCCTAAGAGAATGCCAAGTTGTTTAAAGAAAAAGTTAAAAGATGGCATGATAAATATAAAAGCGTGAGTTCAATGTAGGTGATCATGTTTTGCTATACAACTCTCGTTTAAGATTTTTTTTGCAGGAAAGCTTCTCTCTAAAAGGGAAGGCCCTTACATTATCGAGGAAGTCTATCATTCCGGTGCCATAAAAATCAACAATGCCGAAGGCAAAAATCCGAAGGTGGTAAACGGTCAAAGACTCAAACATTATATCTCGGATACTCCCATAAATGTTGAGACCAGTATAATTGATACCCTTACCCTAGAGGAGTACATAAGGGACACTTTCCAGAATGTTTCAGACTCCAAAACGTTTCCAATGATACATTTTCTCCGTTTTGGAATATTTAAAAAATTAGGAAAATTAAAAGTAGTCTGAAAGAGACACGAGGCCACCACAAGGGTGGAGGGCGCGCCCCCCGACCTTGTGGCCACCTCATGTGCCCTCCCGACTCCATTTTCTTGCAGAATACTTCTTTTGGTCGGTAAAAATTCATTATATAATCTCCCTAAGGTTTTGACCACCGTACCACGCAAATATCTCCTATCCTTGTTTCGAGCTGTTTTCTGCCAGAGTTTTCAAGGCCAGGCATCATGTCGTCTCCCTCCTCCGACAACACGGGCGACGATGCTTGGCTAATGAAGATAGAGATGAAGATAGAAGAACTTGGGGAGATCAATAAGGGTGATAGGATCAAGAAGGCCGCGGACAATCAAGCTCCGGCAGCAGAAGAAGAAGACATCCTTCAACTTCATTACAATCTTCTTGCCCCTACTGAAATTGAAGCTTTCAAGATGATTGAAATAGCTCGAGTGCAGAACAAGTATCTAACTCGTGAAAATATTCTGTTGCAAGAGCATATCATCGCACTCAAGGGCATTATTCATAAGTTGGAGAACCTCCTAAGTTTGATGTTGGACGACAAGCCTACTTCGTCAACAACTCCTTCATCACCACCTCCGAAGAAAGAGATCTAATTATATGGGTATGGGCACTCCCCTTGGCAACTGCCAAGCTTGGGGGAGTGCCCCGGTATCATATCACCATCACATCTTTATCTTTATCGCTTTTCTTAGTTCGGTCCTTTTGGTTATGTCTTGATCTAGTAGAATAAAGTTTTAGTATGATCTAGCTTTGAGTTTTTCTTTATGTTCCCTCTATGTAATCGAGTCCATGAGATATATAATAAAGAGTAGTTATGAGTGAAGGGCTTTGCCTTCTTGCTATGATCTTAAGGGAATTAAATAAAAAGAAAGAAATAAAAAGTTCATATACTGATCTTATGGAAAGTAATGACTTCACATATAAAGAGTATGATGAATAAAAGTTACTGAGAATTGACAAACATAGTTTTGGTCATTTTTGCAATTAATAGGAAGTAATAAAGAAAGAGAGGCTTTACATATAAATATACTATCTTGGACATCTTTTGTAATTGCGAGCACTCATTAAAATCTGACATGCTAAAAAGTTGATGTTGGACAAGGAAGACAACATAATGAGTTATGTTTCTTATATCCGAATAGAAGTTATATTGTTTTGGATCATCCAACATGTTGAGCTTGCCTTCCCCTCTCATCCTAGTCAAATTCTTTGCACCAAGTAGAGATACGACTTGTGCTTCCAAACATCCATAAACCCAGTTTTGCCATGAGAGTCCACCATACCTACCTATGGATTGAGTAAGATCCTTCAAGTAATTTGTCATCGGTGCAAGCAATAAAAATTGCTCTCTCTAAATATGTATGATCTATTAGTGTGAAGAAAATAAGCTTTATATGAGCTTGTGATATGGAAGAAATAAAAGCGACGGACTGCATAATAAAGGTCCTTATCACAAGCGGCAATATAAAGTGACGTTCTTTTGCACTAAGATTTTATACATCCAACCATAAAAGCGCATGACAACCTCTGCTTCCCTCTGGGAAGGGCCTATCTTTTATTTTTATCTCCTACCCTTACAAGAGTCATGGTGATCATCACCTTTCCTTTTTATACTTTTTTCCTTTGGCAAGCTCTATGTGGTGGAGCGATCTGAATATATATATATCCACTCGGATGTAGGTTATCATAAAATATTATTGTTGACATTACCCTTGAGATAAAAGGTTGGGAGGCGAAACTATAATCCCCTATCTTTCTCTGTGTCCAATTGAAACTTTGTACCCATAAGTATCACATGAGTGTTCGCAATTGTGAAAGATTATATGATAGTTGAGTATGTGGACTTG
Organism: Triticum aestivum; assembly: GCF_018294505.1. Taxonomy (NCBI): domain Eukaryota; kingdom Viridiplantae; phylum Streptophyta; class Magnoliopsida; order Poales; family Poaceae; genus Triticum; species Triticum aestivum. The sequence goes on from NC_057796.1 coordinate 178,923,799, forward strand.
CTGAAAAGCTCTTATTTGACTCTTTCTGATGTTATGATAAATTGCAATTGCTTCAATGACTGAGATCATAGATTGTTAGTTTTCAATGAAGTTTCTGATTCATACATTACCTTGTGAACGAATTGTTACTTTAGCATAAGAAATTATATGGCATTGTATGTTGCTGTTCTAAAGATGATCATGATGCCCTCATGTCGGTATTTTATTTTATCGACACCTCTTTCTCTAAATATGTGGACATATTTATCGATATCGGCTTTCGCTTGAGGACAAGCGAGGTCTAAGCTTGGGGGAGTTGATACTTCCATTTTGCATCATGCTTTTATATCAATATTTAATGCATTATGGGCTGTTATTACACATTATATCACAATACTTATGCCTATTCTCTCTTATTTTACAAGGTTTACATGAAGAGGGAGAATGCCGGCAACTGCAATTCTGGGCTGGAAAAGGAGCAAATATTAGAGACCTATTCTACACAACTCCAAAAGTCTTGAAATTTCACGGAGATTATTTGTTGAATATAAAAAAATATTGGGCGAAGAAAGAACCAGAGGGGGCCCACCAGCCAGCCACAAGGGTGGAGGGCGCGCCCTACCCCCCTGGGCGCGCCGCCTGACCTTGTCGGCCCCTTGGCAGGCCTCCGGTGCCCATCTTCAGCTATATGGTGTCTTTTACCCTAGAAAAAATAAAAGAGAAGCTTTTGGGACCAGGCGCACCCGTCTCAAGGCGGAACCTGGGCAGAACCAATCTAGGGCTCCGGCGGAGTTGTTCTGCCGGGGAAACATCCCTCCGGGAGGGGGAAATCAACACCATCATCATCACCAGCGATCCTCTCATCGAGAGGGGGTCAATCTCCATCAACATCTTCACCAGCACCATCTGCTCTCAAACCCTAGTTCATCTCTTATACTCAATCTTGGTCCCAAAACCTCAGATTGGTACCTGTGGGTTGCTAGTAGTGTTGATTACTCCTTGTAGTTGATGCTAGTTAGTTTATTCGATGTAAGGTCATTGTTCAAATCCTTAATGATAATTAATACTCCTGTGATTATGATTATGAATATGCTTTGTGAGTAGTTACGTTTGTTCCTGAGGACATGGGAGAAGTCTTGTTATAAGTAGTCATGTGAATTTGGTATTCGTTCGATATTTTGATGAGATGTATGTTATCTCTCCTCTAGTGGTGTTATGTGAACGTCTACTACATGAAACTTCACCATTATTTGGGCCTAGGGGAAGGCATTGGGAAGTAATAAGTAGATTATGGGTTGCTAGAGTGACAGAAGCTTAAACCCTAGTTTATGTGTTGCTTCGTAAGGGGCTGATTTGGATCCATATGTTGTATGCTATGGTTAGGTTTACCTTAATTCTTCTTTCGTAGTTGCGGATGCTTGCGAGAGGGGTTAATCATAAGTGGGAGGCTTGTCCAAGGAAGGGCAGCACCTAGGAACTGGTCCACCCACATATCAAATTATCAAAGTAACGAACGCGAATCGTATGAGCATGATGAAAACTAACTTGACAGTAATTCCCATGTGTCCTCGGGAGCGCTTTGCTTTATATAAGAGTTCGTCCAGGCTTTTCCTTTGCTACAAAAAGGATTGGGCCACCTTGTTGCACCTTATTTACTTTTATTACTTGTTACCCGTTACGATTTATCCTATCACAAAACTATCTGTTACCGATAATTTCAGTGCTAGCAGAAAATACCTTGCTGAAGACCACTTGTCATTTCCTTCTGCTCCTTGTTGGGTTCGACACTCTTACTTATCGAAAGGACTACGGTAGATCCCCTATACTTGTGGCTCATCACCTATGAGATCCAAAGGCAAGTCCAACATCTCATGGGAAACGGGTATGTACCCGAGAGCTTAAGTCCATGTGTCGTTCCGGTTATTCTTGTGCCTAAGAAAGATGGTACTTTTGGCATGTGTTCCGATTGTTGTCCCATCAATGTTATCACCGTTCGGTATAGACATCCCATTCCACGCCTTGATGACATGCTACATGAACTTAGTGGAGCCACCATTTTCTCAAAAATTGACCTTAAAAGCGGCTACTATGAAATTCACACGCAAGAGGGTGATGAATGGAAAACGAATTTTAAAACCAAATTTGGCATGTATGAATGGTTGCTCATGCCTATGGGCTTATCTCAAGCACCTAACACTTTTATGTGTGTGATGCACTACGTTATTCGCAAATATATTGGCATTCGTGTTGTGGTATAATTTGATGATATACTTGTGTTTAGTCAATCTCTTGAAGATTATGTCCTACACCGTAGGGACGTCATGCATGTTCTTAGAAACGAGCGACTTTATGCTAGCATGAAAAAAATGCAGTTTTGGTGTTGATAAGCTTGTTTTCTTGGGCTTTGTTGTTTCCCCTAAGGCTGTTCAAGTAGATGAAGCTAGAATCGACGCTATTAAAACTTGGCCACAACCGACAAACTTGCTTCAAGTGTGTACTTTCCTTGGCTAGCCAGTTTTTATCGTCGATTTGTTAAGGATTTTAGCAATATTGCATCACCATTGCACGCATTGAGTAAGAAAAATGCACCATTTGTTTGGGGACCTTCCTAAGACACCACATTTAATGAGCTTAAAAACTTGCTTACACATGCTCCATTACTTGCCTTACCCAATTTAGAGAGAACTTTTCAAGTGCATTGCGACGCTAGTGGTAATGGCATAGGTGGCGTGTTGCAGGAGAAGTGCCCAATCGCATACTTTCACGAGAAACTATCCGGAGCGCAACTTGACTATCCATTTATGATAAGCACTTATATGCTTTAGTGCGAGTCTTGCATCTGTGGGAACATTATCTTCGCCCTCGTGAATTTGTCATCCAGATGGATCATGAGACGCTTAAATACATTAAGGGTCCATCCAAATTGAATAAGTGACATGCCAAATGGAGTGAGTTCACTGAGTCTTGTCCTTATGTTATCTAGTATATCAGGGGTAAGGAAAATGTTGTGGCAGATGCTCTTTCCCGCAAATGCATGTTAGTTACTAAACTTGAATTGAATTTTATCGTATTTGAGCACATTAAAGACTTGTATGCGTATGATGTTTCACTTGCAGTTCGATATGACAAATGCTTAATTCACACTTCTTGGGAGTGATATTATCTCAAGGATGGCAATCTTATGCGTGCTAGAAGACTTTGTATCCCCTAGAATTCTCTTTGTTTGTTGCCTTTGCAAGAAGCTCAAGGTGGAGGACCTATGGGACACCTCAGCCGCGACAATACCTTCGGTAAGCTCTCCAAGAACTATTTTTTGCCAAAGATGTTTCACGACATCTCACGCTACACCAACCGGTGTTGTACATGTTGCAAAGCTAAGTCTAGCACTCAATCACGTGGTCTTTATATGCCACTTCCTATTCTGTACCACCCATGGGAAGATATTAGTATGGATTTTGTGCTTGGTTTGCCTAGAACTCAAAATGGAAAAGATTCGGTATTTGTCGTTGTGGACCATTTCTCTAAGATGGATTCCCGCAACAAGATAGACGATGCTTCACATGTTACAGATCACTTTTGTAGGGAAATATTGCGTTTACATGGAGTGCCCAAGACGATTGTGTCGGATCACAACGTCAAGTTCTTTAGCTACTCTAGGAAGACGCTATGTACCAAGCTCAGAATCAAGCTACTCTTCACATCGGCATACCATCATAAACTGACGGAAAAACGGAGGTCACAAACAGGACGCTCTCTACACTCCTCCTAGTGTTGATCAAGAAGAACATCAAGGAGTGGGAGGATTGTTTGCTTATCGTTGAGTACGCCTACAATCGAGCAAGTTATTCTATAACCGGTAAGTGCCCCTTCGAGGTCGTTTATTGCCTCAATCCATTGTCCCCATTGGATATTCTACCGCTACCACTACAAGAGCACATCAACATGGACGCGCATGGATGAGGAAGCTACCTCAAGAAGGTCCATTGTCGTGCGAAACCACGGCCACCTATGGGACCAAGGTCTCCTTGCTAGTTTGGCAGGGCGGATGTCGCATTGCAGAAAGAGCAGAAGAACGTGGGGGCAGCGTGGCAACGATCACACGAGCGATTTTACCCAGGTTCGGGCCGTCGTGAGGCGTAAAACCCTATTCCTACTTTGGTTGATTCATGGTGGAAGAATGGTGGTGGGGTGTAGTACACTTGCCCGACAGGGGTGGTAGTGGCGACGCACGTATGGGTGTGTTTGTTATCCAACCTTCTAACCCTTTCTACGGTTGCCATGGGCCTCCTTTTATAGATTAAGGGGTTACCATAATGGCAACGTAGTCATTATGCACTGATAAGATAGCAAACAGTGCTATCATACTGTAGCGACCAGACCTCAAATGGTCTGTGCTGCTGTGCACCAGTGTCATCCCTGGATCAGTAATGCTGACACGCACAGTACAAATGGAGGATTTATAACAGAGTAGCAATCACACACTTATTACATCGAATATCTCCAAAGAGATTAAGTACGATAAATATGGCTTAAGGCCATCTAAAACGATAATAGCGGAAGACTTGGAAGATAAGTGAGTCCATCAACTCCAGCGGCATCACTGAGTATAAGACCACGACCTAAGGCACCTTACTCGTCGTCTGAAAAGTCTGCAACATGAAACGTTGCAGCCCGAAAACGGGTCAGCACATAGAATATGCTGGCAATGTAACACATAGAGAATAATGAACAATAATAATGCTATACTACATGCATATATGGCTGGTGGAAAGCTCTACAGTTAAGTTTTTGCGAAAAGCCAATTTTTCCCTACTTCAAAGGAATAAATTTTATTTAACTATCATGGTGGTTGTGAAACATTGAGATGGTTGACAGCATCTCAATCCCAATTAAAAGTCATCATTAACCCAACAAGATTAATTAAAAGTAACATGGTGATGAGATTCAAATGATAATCCAGGTACTAGATACTCAAGTTTGTCCATAACCGGGGACTCGGCTAACCATGATTAGTTTATACACTCTGCAGAGGTTTGCGCACTTTTCCCCACAAGACTCGATCGCCTCCGCTTGATTCTCGCACTGCATGATGTTTGAGAAACGGATGACCGAGACACAGTCTTTCAGGAACAATCACTCTTTACTCCGGGTGGACCGGTACACCTACTTTCCCCTACATCTGCTAGCCCACCTCTTCAAGAGATCATGTAACCTACTCAACTATGCTAGAGCCCATAATAGCTTGTGGCTGCACACGGAAGTTTCTAGCATGAATAATCTTATGATCCCTTTGAGCCTGGGTGGCGGTCCTTATACAAACAGACAACACTGGATTCTCCAGGTGCCTCAATCCACCCAGATGTGAGTTTTAGTTGCCACCTTAGGTAAACCATTATTAACAATCTCACATCTGTCATGAATATCTCTCAAAACCCAATCCACGTCTACGAGCATAGCATGGCGATATAATAGCAACGTAGAAGTAACTCCCAAGGGTTTGATAAAAAAACAGGTAATAGGTGCTACCTCAACTACTTCCCAATTCCCACAATTTAATTAGATCCTAATCATGCAATGTTTGAGGAATAGATCTAATGCAATAAAACTGGGTATGGAAGGTATCATCAAAGTGTTACTTGCCTTGCTGATGATCCGCGAAACCTAGCGATTCGAAGTAACAAGCGGCACACTCCGGGTACTCTATCGCAAACAAACAAGCAGACAATCAGTACTCATCTAATGCACAGGTAAAACTCGAATGAAAGATCCAACCAGAAAGTTCAACTTAAGAACTCCGGTTTGCAAAAAGAATCACTCGAACGAAGCAACGAAACTCAAACAGCGAAAGAAACAAGCTTCATTTACTAATCTGGATCTAGGTCAAATTTTTAAGTAGCAAAAACTTGTTTGAGTAGGTTAAACGGAAAGAGAATTTCGAGACGAAACTCTAGGCGCTTGAATCGCCTGATTGCGATAAACGAGCAAAAAGTTAAACAGAAACGAAGATTCGATCAGAGATCGAGATCTGAGATAACCGCGGAAAAATCCGACGAAAAAGAAAAACGGACGAACGGTTAAAGAACGGACGTTCGTTAACAGAGAAAATCCGACGAACGCGTTCGTTAAAACGAACGAGTCGGTGAACGCTCACAAAATAACAAAACCGAAAAAAAACCGATCTAGGGTTTTTTTAACGAATGGTTTTTTTAAACAAAACCGGCAAAACGACGGCGAGGCAATACCTCGTCGGGGCGGCTCCGGCGGGGCTCGGCTGGCTCCGGCGAGGGGCGGCGGGGTGCGGCGGGGGTG